>NC_051163.1:89917771-90105679 GCF_013339745.2 Dermacentor silvarum
CATTTCTCAATTATAAAATTACACGAAAAATGTCAACGAGAAAATTGTACAGCAACTTGAGAAACTCGCCATACATCCTTCGGTTGCTCAATATGCGCTACATAAAAGTGTTTTTCTGACCGCGAAAGATACCCGCAAATTCATGCAACATGCTTCGAGCGGCCAACCTCGCGGCAACATTGCGTGTATTCCGGGGCTTAAACTAGCCTTAATAACTATGCTGGACTTTTTCACTCTGCTAATCGTAACTCGCAGCATTGGCGCTTCGAGCCAAACGAGCTCCACCAAAATGCCTTCACCAACACGACTAAATATAGATGCCTCACCATGCGTTTCTTTTACTAAATCCCGCATACCTTGTCATACGCATGCAGCATCATGATCATCATCCTCATCATCATCATCAGCCTATATATTTATGTGCACTGCAGGACGAAGGCCTCTCTCTGTGACCTCCAATGACTCCTCTCTTGGGCTAGCTGATTCCAACTTGTGCCTGCAAAGTTCATGATTTCATCACCCCACCTAATATCCTGCCGTCCTCAACTGCACTTTCCTTTGCTTCACACGGATTCTGTAACTCTGATGGTCCACCGCTAACCTACGCTATGATTATATGACCTGCCCAGCTCCATTTTTTTTCTCTTAATGTCAACTAGAATATCGGTAATCACCGTTTGCTCTCTGATCCATACCACTCTCTTTCTGTCTGTTAACTTTACGCCTTACATTTTTTTTCTTTCATCGCTCCTTACATCGATCCTTAACTTGTTCTCCAGATCCTTTCTTAACTTAGTTGCTGCTCCATATGTTACCACCAGTAGTATTCAATGATTGTACACATTCATATTTACCGATGGTGGTAAGCTCCTTGTCACTGTTTCGTAACGCCTACTGTATGCGCTCCAACGCAATTTTATTCTTCTGTAAATTGCATTCGCATGATCAGAGTCGCATGTGAGTATTTGACCTAGATAGACATACTCCTGCACCGACTCTACGCGCTGACTGGCGATCATGAATTCTTGTTCCCTGACATTATTTTGAGCATTACCTTTTTCTTCTGCCTAATTATCTTCCACCCAACTCTGAAACTTGCTTGATTAAGGTACTATGTCATTCGTTGCAATTCGTCCCCAATGATGCTGAACAGGGGTGCTATGCAGGATGCGCCGAGTTTCTCGTTCGCACGAGTTTTACCCGAGTTTGCTCGATGGTGCTCGATGGCCGTCATTGAACGGTGATAGCAAGGAACGTGCAAAAACAGCAGGCAAAAATAAATGTCGAGGTAAAGCCGCGTGTGACGACATGAGCGCACCCTGTGCGGCACAGTGCTTCCGCGCTTCAAGCACAGAAGACTGCGCAACAGAACGCGCTAGCGCCGCGTCTTGTTATCAACGTATTATCGCAACTTGGAGATACCGTCCCTGTCCAGCTGTCGATCCGCACACCTACTGTGAGCCGCTTGCCACGCCTTTCTCTGGCACGTCAAGGGCGTTCCTCTTCTTTCGGGCATTATTTTTCTATCCATCGAATGCGAACAGGGCCCATGCGGTGCATTTCTGCACCTACACTTTCCCTCGATCGAATACATTAAAATATAGCAAATAAAATAACGAACATTTTATATCTTTAAGTATCCGTTTTTCGTTTTGAATTCTTTATATTTGTGATGACAAATGGAGATCGAGCAAATTATTAAAATTTGAACTTTTTTTTTGCCCCGAGTGGCGACAGTGAGGTGAAAGCTTACAAGCAGATACACTCTCCAGGGTCCCACGCATGAGGGAATTCATACGGTGAGCAGTCGCCAGGGGCACTGCAGTGCTATATTCGATAAAGTCAGTCATAACATTGATGTGTTCAATCCCTGTCAGTTAGGGGAATGGCAACGCAGTGCTGCGGAATGGCTGTTAACCGCAGGTGCTTCACTGAGGTAGCTTTTAAGGCCACCGCTTTACCAGCTAAAAACGACACTCTAGCCATAGAGACGCGAGCAACGCCTGTGGCTGTAAAATCGCTGTATGGTATTCCTAGGGTCTGTAATGACGTAGCACAGTGAAAATGCACCAGTTTATATGCGCGCCCGAAGCCTCTGCGATGCATTGCGAAGAGCGTGCTGACCAGCGACACTATTCATCGCTTCTCATCGCTTGTCATCGCTTGCCCAGTGATGGTCCTCCGGGTGCATGTACGAAGAATTTGAGTGCGTTGTGCACTCCTATGTGCTTGCCGATTGCCTCTGCTGCTGAGCAAACAGCAATCGCAGATAGATATGGTAACGACAGCGCAGCAATCGTATTTTGGCGGGTGAGGGCTCTTGTGTGCAGTTAGGAAATTAGACTTCGAACACAGGAAGGTGTTGCAACTGTTTGGTGTGCCGTACTTGTTATGAAGAAATGACATCACACTGGGCGTAGAAAAGCGAGCGTTTTTCGATGCTGACCGTGTTTGCAACACTGCGGCTCCGATACATAACCGTTGACAGAGCAGCCATATCCAACGACAGCTGCGATACGTTGTAGTTGCAAAACACTATGCACTGCTCAGACTTTCGTTGTCTTCAGGGGCACTGGGTGTTCTGTTTCACGAGTATATGTCCCGGGAACACCACACAGACTACATAAGAAATAAACTTAGTAAAACAGTAGGTATCCTGCGAAAATGTCAGCGCATACTGCCAGAGCCACAAAAGCTTATGTTATATAACGCTCTCTTCTCTCCTCATCTGCGTTACTGCCATCTAGTCTGCGCTACTCGTACCAAGAAGTCGTTGCACAACCTAATCACATTGCGGGTTTCTCGTACAATGCGCACACGTCCGAATTATTTGCTAAGTTTAATGTTTTAAAAGAGTCAAGCCTAAACGAATATCACCTCTTGACAGCTTTTAGGTCCGAATTAATTCAAAAAGGCAGCCACATTCGCAATTTAGCAAATTTAACTCTTAATCTCTCCTCACGCTTAACCAGACACACCAACCATTGCTATATCCCCCGGCCGCGAACTAATTATGGACTGCAACTATTACAGTATTGTTTTCCGAGCACATTAAATGAGTTTATATTAACGGATGAAGGTTTGCGCACGTCATCGAAAAATGCTATATTTTAATCACTATATCCTGAATTCTTTGTGCTTTAAGCATGAAAATTGTTTTGAATTAGTTTGTATGAGCTCGAGAAAAAAAAACATTGCTTGAAATTGTTCTTTCTGAGCTTGTTTCCGTTGCTTTCTTTGTAAGCAGGGGGTGGCGGGGCTAGTCAAGCAGCTAAAAAGCACGTTTTCCGCCCGCTATCCTCACTATTTATGTACATTTTGTACAGTACTGATGTGCCATAATAGTGAAATAAGCAAATATTAAATATAAAATAAAATCGTCCACTACGGCGCATCGACGCCTTGCAAGCAGCTACAGTGGTGTGCTGATATTTATTTGCTGTGCGCTACGTCGCCACAATGCAGACAATGAACCATGTTGTAGGGCAATCACAGCCAAAAAGATATATGCATAAGCCAGCGTAAGTCGACGCTATGTTTTTGATAGCGGTGACACTACAATGACAGTGTGTTGTGCGTGTTTTATTTCGGTGGTCAAGACTGTTGATGGCCTCTCAGTTCCGCACCACGTCTGTTGCCGCTAATTAGCTTGGGCGTGGCCCAACCATGGTGGGCGCGCGCACAAGAGTTAGATGCCTCGCGCGGGGCGTGAGGAATGGTTTTGATTGACAGGCGAACTCGCGCCAAACTCGTACATCGCAAAACCCCCCTCGATTTGAACTAGCAAACATGGCGGCGGCAGCAGCAGCCTGTGTCATCGCATCTAGCGGCAGCAAGCGTCAATATGACCTTCTGGACCCGTTCACCTACAAGACCAACGTAGAGTTTCAGCGTCGTTTCTGCCTTTCTAAAACGTGTGACGGCTTAGGCGAAGGCGCTCGTCTGCGGAGACAGCGTGGCGGGTAAATTATGTTTTCCAAGCACAGACTGGTGTGACTAGGCTGCGGAATAAAAGTTCGTGCGATCGCTTCGGCTCTCTCCGGCTTCAAGCGCTATTCGTGTACCGGGCGCCAGCCCCAGGCCATGGAGATCCCGCATCGTCATCGGACTACTGGGGCACCTGCGAGCACCTGGGGTTCAACCCAGACCAACCAAACTGCGAAGGCGAAGTGTTCACATCATATAGAAAGACTCAGAATGAATATCGGGCTACCTTCCAGTGCAACAGGTGCCGAAAGCCGTTTTCGCAGTTACACGGTACCGCTGCACTGCACGGGCAGAGAGGCGAAGAAAGTTAATTCGTCAACACGGACCGCCTCGGCCGTCCGAACGACCACCTCTCCAGGCGGCAAATGATTTGGTTCACACATTGCGTGAGCAAAAGCGTAGACATATGGCTGTTGAAGGAGAGGACCGGGGACTTGTTTTCTCTATCGCAGCACGCCGTGGCCGACTGGAGGAACTACCCCCGTGAGGTCGCGAGTTATGAGCTGCTGGCGCGACCTCTACTCGGTGACGCCGGGAACATAGCGCAAATTGACCAGTGCCTTCTTCGCGGCGAGCAAAAGTACAATCGAGGCCGCCTAATAACGGGCGACAACGTTCCACCCAGCCGATAAAATTACGGCGGCGTTAAAGATGGTAGCTCAGGGGTTTTCGGCATGGTTTGCACGACCAGAGGGTTACTGCGGCTTTTCAAGGTCGACCGACGAAAGGCGGCGACTCTAGGCGCCATTATTGCAGCCAATGTTCAACTAGGCACCAATATCTATATTGAAGAATTGGCCGCATACAACTGTATTCCAAGTTTAGTGGATGCTAACGGGGCTATGCCTAAATCTGCATTGGGAGACAGTCAACCACAGCATGAACTTTGTGGACCCCATTACGGGCGTTCACACGCAAAAAAATGTAAAGTTATTGTCAAAATGTGATGCGCCACCTCGTCAGCAGTGGGTACAGGGCAACTGCACCGATGCTGGTGGCAGTCAACGGCCACGTGTGCTGCAAAGACTATTTCTTGCGTTTGTTAGAAGCTACGGGTCACTCGAGGCTACCCAGTATGAAGACTCTTCCCTGCGGTTGTTAGAAGCCACCGCTCCGCGCTAGCCACTATGAAGTTGCATCACAGAGTAAAAGAAAAAAAAAGCGTAATTTTCTGACCCTTGTATGAGTGCTTTCCGGCATTCCTGAATCTTTACACGGTAAGCGAGCGGCGAACCACTTCTGTGCCAGCCGACGCTCACTTCGTCTCGCAGCCTTAATTTAGCGAGAGCAACAAGCGATCTGTTGAAAGCCCAGTGCGAAAACCAAGCCCACACCAATCTGTGCTCGGAAATGCTAGCGCAAACACGTAGCGAGCCGCGCCAATCCAATCCAGAGGAAAAAAGTGGAGGGCGAGTGTCCCCTCGGGGTATAACGCGAAACGTATTAAACTACAAATTAGTCTAATACACATTCAATGTATATCTTGTAAACATTAAAATGCTTATAACCCATGTTAATGTCACTAATATTATTGCACTAAATACATTTATTTGATAAATTGCTTGTGCCTGTAGTGCACTCGGTGGAACGACAAACAAGTGAAAGAAGGCACGACCATGCACCGACCGTATGATCACGTGAGCTCCAGTTTGTCGACCACCCATGTAGCAACGTCCAAGGGATGATAGCCCTCGAGAGTGAACCTAGGTGCTGAGATATTGATCATTTGTCCTCGTAACCCTTCACGATCTAATAGCTTGAATACTTCTAATGATGCAGGGAATAGCATTGCTGACATCGACTCCTTACGTGATCTCAGTTTGGATAGGTAATTTCCTACGTTTGTTGCTGCATCCGTGGAATCTTTGTAGATATCTCCCAAGATATTCTTCCATGCCTCCTGTACTCCTAGAGTGCGCAGAGCGGCTATGACGGCCGGTATCTCTACTGAATCAACTCCCTTTTCATAATCACTGAAATCCACATAGAGAGGTTGATTGTACTCCACCGATTTTGGAATTAGCTGATTCATGACATGGATGTGATCGACTGTACCGCATCCCTTTCTGAAGCCATCATGCTCTCTTGGTTGACTGAAATCAAGCGTTGCGCGGATTCAATTGGAAATCATCTTGGCAAATAATTTATGCAATACTGAAAGCAAGCTAGCGGGCCTATAGTTCATCAATTGTTTGAATTCTTCCTTCTTATATATTAGTATAATGACGGCATTTTTCCATCTCTCTGGTACATGTAAAGTCTACAGACATTGCGTGTACAGGGCCGGAAGCTTTTCAGGTATGATGCATATAGTACACTAACTTATTTCTTTTGCAATAACGATACATTTCAATTTCGCTTCTTAAATTCTCCCATGTTATTCGCGAGTCGAACAACCTAGGTGCATCAACAACTAGCACATTATTAAACCTGGTTTATTTAACTTATTGGAAGTTGTGATAAATAATCAGAACGTTTCATTATCATGTAAATTAAAATGTCCACCTAGATAACCTACTGATTGTGTTTTATTTGTCCTTTTGCTTTCTTTTAACGCTGTTAAATTCAACTTAGATGTAACCAGCGTGCTGATGATGCTACTTTTTATGTTTTTATTTTTAGTATGTGGACACAAATATTGTTATAAATATACATTTAACGTTCTTGTGAAAGTTGCACGTATTGAAATATTGTTATTCATATGTACATGCTTCATTTTTTGTATGGAAATAAATGTGTTGTAAATAACGAGATAAATAGTCTCTACTTTGTAAATAGGCGCGCTACGCCGAAGATTGAAGCATTTGAGTGAGATCTACACTCCAACAAGCTGGCCAGGATGTTTGGTGCATGATAATTTAATGGAAAACTCGAGAAGCAAATGACGGAGTAATTACTCGCAGCACGTACTTCTGCCTCCTAAACTAAAATAAGAATAAATAAATATCAACTTAACATCACTCGAAATGCCCCACAAAGCTATTCATGCAGCGTATAGTGTTGACACACGGCTTCGAACTTGTAACACACGCACCACACGGTCTAAGAATTGAGGCCGGCCTGGCTGACGTGGCAGATGATCTCCAAACTGAGCATGAATTCGAGTGCTTGACAACGGGACGGACTAACAGTACATAAATAATAGTACAGAGACCGGAGTTAAATAAACAAATATGCTGGATTTCAGGCAGGTGCAGCTTGGTTGTCGGAAACCACATTTATTGTCACCGTGAGTAAAGCCCAAGAGACCCGATGAGGATTCGTCTGCCTGGCCCATTGCTTCACGTTAGCTAGTACATGCACTGCTTAAAGGAAGCGTGTGCTTCCTTCATTAGTAATTGGAATGAAAGGGCCCAATATTCTGCTATTAGGAGTTATCGCTGGACCCAAACGATCTAAAGTTCTACTGAAGTGGGTAAGAGAAACGCTGTTTAAATGGGCCGTGGACATCTCCTATTTGTATTTCAAAGAGAATGTTAGGGCAAGTCTGCATAAATGCCTACCTCAATAGCGCGCCGAAGGCCACAGCCAATGCAGGTTTGGGCGTCCAGCGACATGTCTTTCACGGCATCCCGAAAGCCTTGTACGGTTTGGAGATTGACAGCCGTCATAGGGTGTTGCACCTTTGCGACGGTGCTGAATGTGACGATGGCGAGCATTATGAAGTCGTCGAGCAAATTTAGGAGGAAGCTGTCAAGTGCATCTTTCAGTATTTCTAGTCGCTTGTGTGCCTGCAATATAGAAGACGCGAAATGCAAAATGGTCCGTACTACGCAGGGCTCATGGATGGCAGGAATAACGACTTTAAGTGCTGTTGGGTGTGTCTATTGGTGTGGCATGTTCGTAAAAGGACGAGAAAGCGGAGACAAGTCATGTGGGTTAACAAGACGATATTAGTTTTGGATAATTCCTAAGACGCTCTAAAGGCCCCCCGTTGCAGGCTGTTTCACATGCTACTTTACTCTAAGTACAATGAGATGCATAAATCCCACTAGTCTATATCAACGCAAACAAATTCATCATGTGTCACTGAATAAAATAAGTTAAAGCAGACCAAATGTAGTCCAAATTTATATTTGCAGTTTGCTTCATATTTTGTGTTTTGCTAAAATGAAAAACAATTGTGTATGGCTTTTTTTCCGCAATAAGTACACATTTCTCAATAGTGCGACTTTCAGTCATTTTGACGGAACAGTTCATTGGTCAAGTTTGCATAATGTAACGTGACGTGTAATGCACAACTTAGTGCGAACACGAGAACGAAGACCCGCCACTGTAGCGCCCTGACTATGCATCGTTCTGCGGTCTCCGGCATTCGTACAAATGTCCTCGAGCTGAACAGCAGACGAAGTCGCAGGTACAAATCCCGGTGGTGGTGGTGACTTAACGCGCACCCAAATAACCATACCTGAGATTTTTTGCATTATGAAGAGTGCCGAGTGCCATAAGGCTCCTGCACTCATCACATGGGCGCACCTGAATGGAACACAGTTGGTAAAAAACAACAAACAATTATATGACCAATTGAGAAAACGGGGTCGATACTCGGCATACAATGATACACAGGATACGCGCTACCTTCCACTGGTGTGCAATAACCGTGCTTTCTTCTCCATCAACAGCAATTACGTCACCGCTAACGTTCCTTTTTTAAGTTTTTTGTAAATTCAAAACATTTGCCTTGGTAACAGTACAAGATTCTGCCTTGTAATCTCGAACAAAACAGCAAGCCTACACCTAGAGTCCAAATCCGCCAATGAGGGAATCCTTTGGCCACGTGTATAATGTACCACTTCCAAGAATTCAAATATAAACCGAAAAATAGAAGCACTGTTACGTGGGAATGCGTCAATGGAAGGTATTGTATCCCTTCATGTCGTATCGTTAAACCTAGCGCGAACCCTGCACTGTTACCCAGTAGACAATTCGCGCTTTGCATGCTACCTAGTGCAGGACGAAAAAAGATTGCTTGTTTCTCCTAGAAACAGCTCACATTTGAATCATGCTGATAATATACTCGTAGGTTGTTTAAATTTAGACAATCGTTCAGGTGGTGGTTGCGCTAACGCTTTCATTCAAATCGGACATCAAGTCCTGCTTTAGGGCGCCATTTGCAACCACATCAAAACAAGCTTGGCCTCCATGGTGTACTAAGGCCCAGACTGTACAGCTATTCTGGAAAGCAGTTTGGACCACTAAGCGTAATGTGTGGTCGACCCAGGTGTCTTATTCCGGCATCCTCTTTTATGGGCACTTCTAGAGTCAGTTTTTCGTGCTCACGCTTTTTTTTTGCCTCATGAAATACTGTATTGGCCGATCTTTGAGGTCACCTTAGACGTGACCTAACCTCTAAGGTAAGGTCACGCTCCTTTTTCTTCAGTCGGAGTGGAATATTCGGCTAGAGTAGCACAACTAAGCGGCGATGCAGTGAATATAGTCCTAGGCAACATCAAGTGACCACGGCTCACCGCGTTTGTCTTACTGGTATCAAGCGGGAGACCGACACCCGGAAGATTATGCGCCCACTGCTTTATTTATTCCTGGTGTCGTTCAATACAGCTCATTTATCTGCGTAGATGCTACTGTTATAGCCATAAAAGATAAAATTATCTAACAGCGTGAATAACACTGTGGTTTACTGCCCTTCGGAATAATGTATGAGGTACCCAGGTATGGCACCAAAGCTTTCGCTTTACACCAGAAAACAAGGT
Source organism: Dermacentor silvarum (assembly GCF_013339745.2). Classification (NCBI taxonomy): domain Eukaryota; kingdom Metazoa; phylum Arthropoda; class Arachnida; order Ixodida; family Ixodidae; genus Dermacentor; species Dermacentor silvarum. The sequence goes on from NC_051163.1 coordinate 89,927,470, forward strand.
TGCCAAATAAACTAGGTTATTCCAGCTGACATTTGAGCATACCTTTGCATGATGTGAAATTACCTCTTAGTAATCTGTTAACCATGCATGTCACTTGAAGGATTCACAAGGAAATTTTCATTCGTGCAATTTTTCGAAATGTTAGTAGTACGAAACAGCACAGGAAGCAAAGGCTCTTACCTTCATGCTCCCGGAAACATCGAGGACAAGGACTGCTCGCAGGCTGGTGACACTTTTCTGTTGAATTTCATCAAATTCGACCAGTATGGGTTTTGACATGTTGCGTGGAGGAAGACTGAAAACGAGGATGGAGACAGAGCGTACTTGTTACTTGGCAGTATTTATATTCATATTGCAAAGGTATGGCGAGTGCCAACAAAGGGGAAGACAGGCTGAGTATACCGAGAGCCCCACGGGCATACTTGCCACCATTTAAAGCGAAACTTTATTTACGACCCCTCTTCCTAAAGTTATTGACTGTGACTGCTGGATGCTACGGCTCTCTTTCCGAATCGCTCACACGCAGGACAGCATTGCCATTTTTTACGACCCTATCAGTTGCCCTGTCTGTTGGCCTTGTTTTGATGGAATTGCACAGCGATAAAAGATTGATAACTAAATATGCTCATTACCGCAAATCAACAGCGCCATTCCTTTATTAAAGCAAACATTTTTATGCCTACTTTCCTAAGGTTGCTGATTTGGTGCATCTGCCTGGTCTTAGTTTACTTTCCTATGGTTTACTAAGTTTACCTCCCTTATTCTTTCACCGAGTAAATTGGTGTAGCGTATTATTGCGCTATTTCCAGGATCAGCCCTCTCTTGGTCACACGCTGTTCCTGGGCACAGCAAAGAGCCTACATGGAAGCTTACTACTTGCATGAAGGCTCCCTAGCATACACTGTCATAGCGATGGGGGCGGATCAAGGCTACAGTATAACGCCAAGTCATGTTAACAGATGGGGCCTCCCCGTCTGTCTTCACTGGCAGGTAGGTAATCGCTATGGTACAAAACGCTGTGGAGAATATAATCAGTTCTATTGTCTTTATTCTACTGGTTCACAAAAGCGTCGTATTTCTGATATTTGAGCATTTTCATTTTATTTTGGCTAAATTAGAGCGAAGCTGTTTTTGGTTAAGCCTCCGTGCATTTTTTGTGTGGGTGTGCAAAAATGCGGGCCGATCCTGGTGATAGTGCAGAAAGGGTCCAAGCGCAATGGCATGAACCCTGCGATCTCCGGGTGGTGAGCTCAGGGACCTGTAACGCGCCCTTGAACTACTCTCGTCACACCTGGGACCCAAAGAGCTCCCAGAATCATGGGTAACAACATACTACGATCAGATTTTAGCGCAAAAAGTCGACCTGCGATGATTATATCTGCGTTTGCACCGCCCTCTATGTGTCGGCGTTCCAGTCGTGTGCGTGCCCAGTTTTCTGCCGCTCTCCCGGGGCGGCCGCAACTTCGCGCGTTTATGTAAGACAAGGTCCCGTTCTCCATTTTGAAATTCACTTCTCTTCTACCGTCTAAATTAGGAAATAGTAGTACGCACTCCCGCCGACGATTGAATTATCGTCTCTGTTCCTACCGTCGCTCTTCGTAGGCGCGTTGCTCATCGGGATTCCGGACTATACGCGGCCTTCTCATTCTGTGTTACCTCGGTGTCGTGTGGTAACCAGCTTCTCTGGTCTTCCACCTTCAGGGATTGGAGTGGCTCATGATCTGTTTTTCTTTATTACAACGAGGGAGTAGCCGCACAAGAGCTATAGTTGACTGAGCAGCTTGACGGAGGTAGCCGGCCATTATTTAGCCGCGATGGACAGTCCGACATCGAAGAAATGTTTCGGACAGGCGTCTAATAACGAATAATGCACAAGTATATTAGTGCATAAAAATTACATGCATACATTTACGGTATAAATAAGCGAGAAAGATCTGGCACTATATATTTTAACACCATGGCATCGTATGTACACAACACCTGTACTTAAAATGTTCAGCCAGATGAAAGCACATGAATCAAAAAGTCTCAAGAACATATCGTGCAAGTGCTAAAAAGAAGTGGCAGCCACATTCATATAATAGTTAAATAACCGTTCATTTTACAGGGGGGACACCAGATTCGAAGCAGTTGTTTCCCATATTTTGAGCGGCAAGAGTGTGTTAGGTGTGTTAAAGAAAGAAACCGAACTTTTGCTTTAACATCTTTATTGCTTATTGTACAACATTTGAAGCACTGTCCTCCTCAAAGTAGTCCCCTCTACTTGCAATACACTGCTCTCTTCGTTTCTTCCATTTTTGGAAAGCCTCCTGGAACGACCTTTTTAGGATAGCTCGCAGGTCTCTTGTCACACTGCCCTGGATCGTCTCTATGGATAGGAACCACGCCCATTCAACGTGGGTTTATGTTTGGGAAACATGAAATATTCTGCTGGGACTAAGTCAGGAGAATACGGTGGATGGGGTGCAACGGGCCTGTGATGTTTTGCTGGATAGCTGCGTACAAAGAATGAGGCGTGAGCCAGCGCATTGTCATGATGAAACTTTCAAGCCAGTTTTGCCACAATTCAGTCCTCTTACCGCGCACAGGTTCCCTTAAACACGCTTAAATTCACTGGTTGACTTCCTTGTTTGCCACCTGGCCATGTGATACAAATTCCTGATGGACAATGCCTTCGCAGTCAAAAAACACTATCTATATCACCTTCATTTCTGACTGACTCATGCGTGCGTTTTATGCACGCGGAGACGCTCTGCCCACCCACTGCGACGACTGCACCTAAACCCACGTCCTCATCGCCTGTTATGACGTTCCTAAGGAAGTTTTTATTGTCAGTGACAGTGGCAAGGAGTTCATGGCTGATTCCTACACGGGTCTATTACTGATCGTCCGTAAACAAACGTGGCACGAATTTTATACTGACACGGCGCATCTCAAGTTTATCACTAAAAATTGATGGTATGATCCTACGCGGATGCCCACTTCGTGTGCAACTTCTCTAAGAGGCAAACAACGATTTACACGAATCACACTACAAAATCTCTCGACCTAGTCATCATCTGTTGAAGTGGAAGGTTGTCCGGCTAGGGATCATCACCAAACGGCATTCTGCCGTGTTCAAAACGCTTAAACCAATCATAGCACTGCGTGGGACTCATACAGGTTTCCTGGTATGCTTCGGTAAGCAAGTTAAATGTCTTTGAGAAAGGTTTGCCAAGATTGCACAAAACGTTTACGCACACACACGTCGTTATTGAAGATCTTTCATTATCGCTCCGCTTCATTGTCACCTTTTTCTTGCATCGCGTTGAGGGACAAACGATGCACTAGCTTAAAAATCTGCAAATGCCAAAAGGTACTTTCCTTTTGACTAAATGTGACAAGTGTGACTAAACGTTTCGTGAAAGTACCTTGACTGCTGTGCGCAATTTTTACGACAGCGAGATCGTGTTTGTGATTACATTTACCGCTCCCATTTTTACATGTCTGCCGTGGTTTCGTGGCCATGACTCTAATGTGGAATGTATTGTTGCGTGCGCAACAGTACCAAACATTTATTTTCATCATCAAGGAAGTCGTACAAGCCATACTCTTGCGCCGATTCTTATTACAGTTTACAGCGAAGCTGTAACCTCTATCTCTTCCCCCCCCCCCCCCTTTTTCCCGCATTTCGCAGCGGCGGCGCCGGCGTTGTGAGGTACAAAAAACAAAATGCTCGTCATCGCGCATAGCTTTCGTCGCAAGCATTTTCCGGTACAGATTACGGTCGCATAGGCTGATCTGATGGTGCCAACTTCCTTTTAAAAGCACGGCTGCCGAGGACCGAATAATACAGGAGTCAAATATGACGTCCTGTTTGAGCAATTCGTTCACATATAAGTATAACATTGCGATAAGGCGGTTACACATTTGGTGTGGCTGACGTCGAATAGGCTCCTGTTCGTCTGTGTTAATACGGTGTTTTCACAAGCCGTGTGCAGCCAAATTCTTACGCGTGAATGCAAAGCAGTAATGGCATTGCTGAGCAGTTCTTTTACAGACTCCCGCTCAGCCTTGGAAAAGTTCGGGCGTAAGTTAACAGCTTCCATGCGAGGCCTGTAACACACGAAGCGACAGGTCTTCTTTAGTAGTTGATACCAGTTCAGGCGCCCGCAGGAGAAAGAACTTCAGAGACCTTACTGGTTTGTTCGCCGCGACGCAAGTTAAGTAGATGGCCGCTAATGCTAAGAACAACAACATGTGTTTGGCCCTTGACACAAAAAATGATGCTTCGTGGGGACACTGTTTCCCTAAAGGGCACGCATCACGCTGATGATTCAAACTCGATCTCACTGGTAATGTCGCGCGCGAACTGAACGAGTAACCAGGTTCCAGACAAAGGCTGGCGGACTGAAAGAGAGGCGGCAGTAATATTGTAGGGCTAGAAATATTTTCTCCAGATGATCTCATGGCGCAGTAAAGCGCGTGCGTCGAGGAAGAAAGGCTGATAGGCTCTTGAATGAAGTAAGAATTGCCTTTGCAACTTGCCGCAGGCAACTATTGACGAATTCGTGGTGCGACGTAGGGCAGGGCTTCATTCATTTTAGAAAAAAAAAGCAACGGTGACTCTTGATTAATATATCAGCCACAGCCGAGGACAACTGGCAATATGGTACTCTCAGCAATCACGAATTCTACTGGAAGCGTCTGTCCAATTGCGCTCATATTCAGGGCGATTCGCCCGACTTGTTTAACATACGTGCCATTGAACGACAGAAGCCATACTACGTAGTAAGGTTGAAGTTAGTTACGCACGCGTGCTGCTAGTGCGGAGTGCAGGACATTGACGACTTCCCCTGTGCCAACCAGCGCCTGAGCGGTTGTCCATAAATTGCAGCTCGGTGAAAACATAGCGTTCAGCAGCCACAACCGAAAAAACCTAGAGGTGGCTGAGGCCATAAGAGCGTAACTAAGGGCAACGCAACGACTCTTGACGTCTGCTGGAGCAACTACAGAAGATACGAGAACGCCCTTGCCACTTAAGAGAAAGCGTTGCTTGGCACATTGTGCCACTGATGCTGTCGAACACGAGCGACATCAGGATCTTCAAAGATACGTCGGCGGTGTGTACGGCGGGAGTGGGCCTCAAGGGCCCCTTTGAGTTCCACTGGCTGTTCCGAATGGTGAGTGAAGGTTTCCCAGTAGTTGTCGTGCTCGTCGGAAAAGGACTGGTTCCGAGTGTTTCGTAAACTGAAATGTCAGCTCAAGGCCGACGTAACGGCTGCCAGTAGGCATTGTGGTTGACCTAGACGCACCCAAAGGTGCAAATCTGGAGCTTGTATCTAGTCGCTGAAAACCTCAGTCGGGAACAAGTTCCCCACACTCAAAGCAGCGCCCGGTGGTGCCTTCAACGTGAGGCGTTCAAAGCCGGCAGCCAGCACTTGGAATGTCTCACCTGGGTTTAGGCGTTGGTCTCATAGACGAGCGCAGCGAAGCTGTGGCGATGAACGGTGGCTATATCGATCGGCCAGGATTCGCGTTAGCAAACTAAAGTATTCGGGATGACTAGATGACAGGTTGCATAAAAGCTCTGTAGCTGCTCCACGCAGAGTGGCTACTAGCATCTGCACTTTCGTGCCGTGGTGCAAGGAGACGTCTACGAGCTGTGGAGACGCCATCACAGGACAGTGGCTTAATTCACTAGCGTTCAGGAGAGGTTCATAACCATGGCTGCCACGAATAATGTAATGACACACAATAACGCCCGGGTAACATGGCTTCTGCACGGAATAGGCTTTGCAGCCATTAATATTGCCCGCGGTCTTTTCTTTTTTCTTGTACATTCGCTGGACCCAATGCGGTCTTCTGCTTATGTAAGCCACAATAATGTGTATGTATGCTAGCCTTACGCTTCCACCCGGCACTTCTACTTTTACCATTCCGATACGGCAAGCCGCACCTTCTCTAATATCAGCGGCCACCAGCGTGATTCCAATCTGCTCGATGGTATTCGCAGTGAAGATGTTGAGGACTTACTGGATGATTAGAGGCGAGTAAGCTCTACTAATTGGTGGGATGATATCCTCAAGCTCCGCCAATGTCTGGTTATATCTGACGGGTGTGGCAAAGGCCTGGATTTTGAACCATGAAATTGATTTCTTCGATTGGGACCAACTTCAAGCAGCAGCTTCGGATAGTTTTTGAAACGCTGGCGGTTTTCTCCGCTCTTGCGAAGAAAATTCTCGCTGCTCGCAAACAACTCTCCGGCGAGTCGTGCACATCGTGTATGGAAGGTGTTCTTGCACTTCTGTCGCCTTGGCAATGGTAGAATGGGTGAGTCGGACGGGGAATGTCTTAATTTAACTGTATTGGGACAGTGGCTTTTAGCGAGCTTAGCGCCAAGAATCCGGCTACGTTGCTGACATCGCCTTGACGTGCCAGCGCCTCGACGAGCTCGAGTAGGTACGGTTATAGCCGGACTTCTGCAAACGCCGTTTTACGGCAGAGCATTTTACGCGGATCATTACACCTGCGTGTAATGATCCGCGTGGTCATACGCGAAGAACTCCAATCATTTGGCTTGTCATCTTCGTCAACGTTTCCTGCTCAAGCGTATGTTCCAGCCGTGCGCGACATCATCAAGTAGGTGCTTGCGTCTTTGACCTGCTTGGCGCATGTAGACCCACCTGCTCCGCTCCCGCTATCAATATACGTGCAGGTTGCTTCCGTGCCTCGAACCAGTGTATGTTCGATGTTGCATTTGCCCAAATTGGCGCTGGTGGGTCCCACCACTTCACCCACTGTCCACTCAAAAGCCGTGAGTTTTCATTAGCTCGTCTGACCGCACTATATCCCAGCGCACCAAGCGCCCTCTCTTACCCACCTTGACGATCATCTCGTATTATCTGCTATTACTACAGTTATCGCGGCCATATTTCAGGTTTTCGCCGCAAGCGCCAACAAGGCGAGCGTCGCGGGTACGGCATGTTTGAATGTCATGAGTAAGAGTCCTGCGGCCAAAGAAGAAAATGACGAAGTGAACGGAGCGTTCCGAACGGCGCGAGCGCGCGCGGCGCGTGACCCGAGGTATGGTCGAGGGAGAAGCAAGGCTCAGCGAGCATTATCGAAGTGGCTCTGGGCCAGGAAGGTCGCATCGCCAGCTACGCTCTGGCGACGGGAGACTTGGGGGTCTTGCCGAGTCCGTGACGCGGGCGCTTCAAGGTGTGGCCGTCGACCTCGGCAAGTTCGAGTGAGGCTCCTGGACTGGCTGCAGCTTCTCACGGCAGGACCGGGCACCCCAGAGAGGATCCCTCTTCCGCGGCAGAACGGCACGTTCGATGATCCCCGGAACGCCACGTCGGCACTCGGGAAAGGAGCTGGACGGAAGAGGCGGCCGAGCACGTCCCTAGGCCTAAACCGTCGCGCCTCCCTGCCACGTCAGCAACAGCGACCGGGTCAAACAGGCTTCAAGGACGAGCGAGCGAACGGACCGATTTCTATGCAGCAATGTTTATGCGACAGTCGGCAAGTACATCGACGTTGAATATTTAACAGTAGGCCAGTGAGGCCAGACTTTCGTGTAGAAAACACCCAGAACTATTGCGGACAGGAATTTAGGGCATGTTTATGAATTTATTAGGTTGTACATTTTCCAGTCTTTATTTGTTCAGTGGGTTCTAGTTTGAGTTTGGTTTGTTTTGAGTTTTTGAGTGTGATTAAAGCCTGCTTGCTGTGTTGCCATGCGTTTCCCAACCTCATCTCTTTTACCATCCGCAGGCCCCCGAGATCAGTGACAAACAACAAAAACATCACAATTGGCGAGCTTGCCAGGATCGGTTCCCGGATTCTATCCAGCCCAGTCACTGATACTCGGGAGTTGCAAAGATGGATTGCGAGGCGATATCGGCTGCTATTCGCAAGCAGAAGCTCAGCAACGAGCAGGGCCTCAAACTAATTCTGGATGAAAGGAAACGCGTCGAGGCAGAACCCGATGAAGCTAAAAAAGCTTATGAAGAAAGGAAGCAGCTCCAGGAGAAAGAAATCCAAATGCTGCGAGAAGAGCTACATACATTGAAAATGAAAGCCAGTGAGGCCGGGGTAAAGATAGAGAATAGGCCCACTAGCGTAGTAGAGCAGCCTGAAAGCGCAGGGACGTTAGAAGACACAGGTAGAGTAGATACCGCCCGTGACGACGCAGAGAAGCTCTCGACTACAGAAACCTTGATTAAGAAAGACAGTTATATGAGAATGGGCGACATCCCGATAGAGATTTGCGTATGCGAGGAGCAGAGGGCGGTAACGAAAGAAGTCGCTTCACCTCGTAACGACATGGGGTTTGTAATGGAAAATGATTCCAAGAATCGCCAAGCATCAGAAGTAAGGAGCCAGTCAAACTCCCAGCGAAATGAGAAAGCTGGCAGATACCCGAATCACTCCAGACGCAAGACAACGAGCAAGGGTAGGAAGAACTTGCACAGAACGCATAAGGGCAGGAAGGAGATTAAAAGGAAATGGAGAGGAAAGCAGCGCAAGAAAACGCGGGTCCATGAGATGTGTGCGCCAATGAGAATGTTTAAGAGGCCAGAGCTAAAGCAGAGACATTCCAAGCTGCACGAGAAATGTGCCAGAGTAGGAATGAAAAGGAAACAGGCTGGACGTAGAGAAGCGTGGGAGCTCCGTAAAAGGAGGAAAAAATAGTGTAGGTACAACTGGTGGAATACAAAGGAATATGATTTAGGAACGACCTCGATCAGCGGTTAGTTTTCACAAATGTATATTTAAAACAAGTTTATTCATGTAGAGGGTCTAGGGACAATGAACATTACGAACTATTGAATGCAGTGTATTGTGTGGTGAAAGGTGAAATGTGCGCGAAAATGTGGTGGTGACAAGCGAGCCGCGAGCACAAGTACGCAAGTCTCAGAAGAAGAGTCCAGTAGGAAAATTAAGGACTAGAGGAAGCAGTTTTTTGGGAAAAAAAACTCTCGAAAAGGGGGCCATTGTCATAAGAGCCCTGCGGCCAAAGAAAAGAAGAAAATGACGAAGTGAACGGAGCGTTCCGAACGGCGCGAGCGCGCGCGGCGCGTGACCCGAGGTATGGTCGAGGGAGAAGCAAGGCTCAGCGAGCATTATCGACGTGGCTCCGGGCCAGGAAGGTCGCATCGCCAGCTACGCTCTGGCGACGGGAGACTTGGGGGTCTTGCCGAGTCCGTGACGCGGGCGCTTCAAGGTGTGGCCGTCGACCTCGGCAAGTTCGAGTGAGGCTCCTGGACTGGCTGCAGCTTCTCACGGCAGGACCGGGCACCCCAGAGAGGATCCCTCTTCCGCGGCAGAACGGCACGTTCGATGATCCCCGGAACGGCACGTCGGCACTCGGGAAAGGAGCTGGACGGAAGAGGCGGCCGAGCACGTCCCTAGGCCTAAACCGTCACGCCTTCCTGCCACGTCAGCAACAGCGACCGGGTCAAACAGGCTTCAAGGACGAGCGAGCGAACGGACCGATTTTTATGCAGCAATGTTTATGCGACAGTCGGCAAGTACATCGACGTTGAAGATTTAACAAATCTCCGGCCGGGAGGATACGCGCATCGAAGAACTTTGTAAGAACGGCTCTTTCTTGTATCGTCACAACAGTAGGCCAGTGATGCCAGACTTTCGAGTAGAAAACGCCCAGAACTATTGTGGACAGGAATTCAGGGCAAGTTTATGAATTTATTAGGTTTGTAGTGAGAAATACGGGCACCAGCAGAAGACGAAGAATAAGACGTTTGTTGTTGGTGCTCGGGCTCGCTCCGTATGGCCGTTGCCTGTTTCGGCGCATTCATAAAAAAAGTTGTCGCAGTTTCACCCGAAAGAAGAAGCATCAATTGCGATAGCAACTTAGTAGAGAGCTATACGGAGTAAGGATAGTAGTTTTATCCGCTGTACAAACTTGGACATGCAGCAGCACCGGCAACACACAGCACTGTTGTCGACGCCGTCGGCGTTTTGCCCGCGTTCGCACAAAATGCGTGCGGCGTTGGTGACTGTTGCCGGAGCCTCTGATATAAATAGGCACTTGCTGCCGCAGCTAAACGTCGCCTCCCTTCCCTGCCCCCCCCCCCCCCACGGCCTTTCGTGCGTCAGAAGAAGGCGCGTTTGCTCTACATATATGGTGATTGTAAAGGAGGAAAGAGACGCCTACTTCTGCAGCCCTTAAGGGAGCACGGCACAGAACGCGCGTTTGTTCTCCGCCGTGCGTTCACTCCCCGTGAAAGCGCGCGTCCCTCGCGCCCTTTCACTCGCACATACAACGTTCGGCGGCGCGCGGCGACGATTTCATCTCCATTGACGTCATACGGAACCTCACGGCGACGGCGACGGCAACGGCGACGGCGACGCCGACGGCAGAAATCTGCTTTGGAGTGTCCATATAATTGCTATCGCAATAAAAGTTGTCGCAGTTTCACCCGAAAGGCGAAGCATCAATTGCGACAGCAAATTTGTAGAGACCTATACGGAGTAATGATATTAGCTTTATCAGCTGTATAAACTTGGACATGCAGCAGCACCGGCAACACGCAGAACTGTTGTCGACGCCGTCGGCGTTTTGCCCGCGTTCGCTCAAAATGCGTGCGGCGTTGGTGACTGTTGCCGGAGCCTCTGATATAAATAGGCACTTGGTGCCGCAGCTAAACGTCCCCTCCTTTCCCTCCCCCTCCCCCGCCCTCCCCCACGGCCTCTCACGCGTCGGAAGAAGGCGCGTTTGTTCTACATATATGGTGATTGTAAAGGAGGAAAGAGACGCCTACTTCTGCAGCCCTTAAGCGAGCACGGCGCAGAACGCGCGTTTGTTCTCCGCCGTGCGTTCACTCACCGTGAAAGCGCGCGCCCCTCGCGCCCTTTCACTCGCACATACAGCGTTCGGCGCGCGGCGACGATTTCATCTTCATTGACGTCATACGGAACCTCACGGCGACGGCGACCGGCTTTTGAGTGTCCATATAATTGCTATCGCAATAAAACGCCGAGCGTATTTACTATTAAACGCGTACTATCAATTGGTGGAGCGTGCTGGTTCCCATTTCATCCTGGAACTCCGTACCCGCACTCTACCCCCAGCCTCGGCAATGCCTGACGACGTGCCCCAACAAGGTGCTCCCGTACCACCGGTGGTCGCCTGCTCCGGCGTAGCCCGACAGCCAGACCCTGTAATTTTCAACGGCACCGACGACCACGACGTCGAGGACTGGCTCACTTCGTATGAGCGGGTAAGCGCCCACAATAAGTGGAATGACGGTGACAAGCTCAGCAACGTCCACTTTTACCTGGCGGGCGTTGCACAGCTATGGCTCCTGAACCACGAAACTGATATTGCCAATTGGGCATGCTTTAAAACGAGCTTCGCGGAAGTCTTCGGCCGTCCCGCTGTTCGCAAGCTACGCGCGGAACAACGCTTACGCGGTCGCGCCCAGCAATCCGGCGAGAACTTCACGTCCTACATTGAGGATATTGTGGACCTCTGCCGTCGCATCAACCCTGCTATGTTCGAAGCTGATAAAGTCAGACACATCATGAATGGGATTGAGGACGACGCTTTCTAAGTGCTGATTGCCAAGAATCCCCAAACTGTCGCAGACGTGGTTCACTACTGTCAGAGCTATGACGAGTTGCGGAAAGATCGCATTTCTGCACGACTCACGAGCTCTGACCCGGCCGACATGTCGTCATTCACTGTAGGCGCCGTTTCTACTGACACCACAATGTTATGGCAGCAGATCCAGCAGTTCGTCCGAGAGGAAGTGGCACGGCAATTGTCCCTTGTTCCCTGCGTCCCGGCCTCAGCGCAGGGGCTTGATCCGACGCTCCGACAGGCCATAGAGGAGCAAATTTCTGAGACGCTACCAACCACCTTCCAGCATCCGCCTGTTTCCGCTCCTCTGACCTACGCTGAAGTCGCACGCAGACAGTCACCAGCAATACCGCTCAGCCCGGCTCCTGGTCGACCAGCAAATGCCTTCTTCGCTGCGCGTGCGCCTGTCCACCCGAACCCGCCACCTTTTCGCCGTCCTGCGCCGCCGTGCACTAATCATTGGCGCACCCCGGACAACAGGCCTATTTGCTACTTCTGTTGTCTGCCTGTCCATGTCGCACGTTTCTGCCGTCGTCCTGACTTCCGTCCTAGTGCGGGCGAAGACAATCGGGACTACTTTCGTTCTGAGCCACCGCGCCCGATGTCCTCCCATTAAACGATGGACACCTGCTCTCCAAATCGCCGTGGCTACGACACACGTCGGTCGCCCTCACCACCTTGACGTTCACTTTCCCCAATGGTTCGTCGCCCCCCACCAGTCCAAGCGGAAAACTAGCCCTCGCAGTTCCGGAGGCAAGAACTGCGCTCGTGTCGACAACTTCAAGGCCTCGATTCCTACCTGCGAACGAAATAACCGTGAATATCGAAGGTATTTCAGTGCAAGCATTCGTTGATACTGGTGCTGCTGTGTCTGTGCTTAGTGGAGAACTGTGCCGCAGGTTAAAAAAGATAACGATACCACTTTCCGACGTCTCTCTGCGTACCGCGACCGCGCACCACATTCAACCTTCAGTGGCATACACAGCTCGTCTTGTCATACAGGACATTTTGTACGCAGTCGAATTTGTCGTTTTTTCTCCATGTTCTCACGACGTTATTTTGGGTTGGGACTTTCTCGCTACTAACCATGCCGTTGTTGACTGTGCGCGTGCCGAACTTGAGTTGTCGCCGATGTGTGCCGCTGCTTCTGACAAGCCACCTTCTCGAGTGGTCGTCGCTGCGGACACTGACATCCCTCCTTTGTCTTCTGTTTTTGTGTCACTTTCTTGCGAATCTGCTTCCGATTCCACCGCCCTGTTTGCGCCCTCCGAAGCCTTCACCTCTCGCAAGAATTTCCTCCTCCCTTTTGCAGTTCTCACGGTCGAAAACTCTTGCAGCGCCATTTACGTCACGAATCGGTTGTCTTCCAAAGCTACGTTATGCCATGGTGAATGTATAGGCCGGCTTGAGGATATTGATTCCGCCTACTCTACTCAACTGCCTGACGACACGATAGGGCTTCTCGTCGACAGCATTACTCCCACTAGCTCCGCCGATTCGTCCTCCTTAGAGACATTCCTGCCGTGAATTGATTCCACACTACCGCCTGCACAGCGTACCTAACTCTTGGAGCTGCTCGCCCGCTTTCGGACGTCGTTCGATCATAAGCAGTCTTCCTTGGGCCGCACATCCGCCATCGTTCACCGCATTGACACTGGCACCCATGCACCCCTGCGCCAGCGTCCATACCGAGTTTCTCACGCTGAGCGCCGTGTCATTGATGAACAAGTCAACATGCTTCATCGTGGCGTAATACAGCCCTCACACAGCCCTTGTGCTTCCCCAGTTGTGCTGGTAAAGAAAAAGGACATTAGCATTAGATTTTGCATTGATTATAGGCGCCCTAACAATATCACACGAAAAGATGTTTATCCGCTGCCCAGAATCGACGACGCCCTCGACTGCTTGCAAGGAGCAGAGTTATTCTCCTCTTTGGACCTTCGATCTGGGTACTGGCAGGTCCCTATGAATGAACCTGACCGTCCCAAGACTGTGTGTGTAACCCCAGATGGTTTATATGAGTTTAACGTGATGCCATTCGGCCTTTGTAATGCGCCTGCCACCTTCGAACGTCTCATGGACAACATTCTTAGAGGCCTCAAATGGCGCACATGTCTGTGCTACCTGGACGACGTCGTAGTCTTTTCTACCTGGACGACGTCGTAGCCTCGCAAGCGTGCTCACTTGCCTTTCAGACGCTGGATTGCAGCTTAATTTGAAGAAGTGCCACTTTGCCGCCCGCCGACTTACCATGTTAGGCCATGTTGTCAGCAAGGACGGTGTCCTTCCCGACCCTGCAAAGCTTCGCGCCGTCGCCGAGTTCCCCAGGCCGTCTACGTTGAAAGAACTCCGTAGCTTTATCGGCCTGTGCTCGTACTTTCGCCGATTCGTGCGTAATTTCGCGTCCATAAGCGGCCCCTTAACGCAGCTGCTTGCGGACAGCCAAGGCATCTCGGCATGGTCTACAGCTTGCGAAGACGCGTTCGCCACATTACGCCGTCTTTTGATATCCCCTCCTATCCTACGCCACTTTGACCCAGACGCTCCCACAGAAATCCACACGGACGCTAGTGGAGTAGGCCTAGGCGCTATTCTTGCTCAGCGTAAGTCTGGCTTCGAAGAGTACGTCGTCTCTTACGCCAGCCGCACTCTCACCAAAGCGGAAACGAACTATTCAGTCACCGAAAAAGAATGCCATGCAATCGTTTGGGCAATCACCAAATTTCGACCTTACGTATATGGCCGTCCATTTCACGTCGTGACTGATCACCACGCCCTGTGCTGGTTGTCGTCGTTAAAGGACCCCTCTGGTCGTCTAGCTCGTTGAGCGCTTCGTCTACAGGACTATGACATCCGTGTTGTCTACCGGTCCGGCCATAAGCATTCGGATGCCGACGCTCTTTCGCGCTCGCCACTGCCCGATGAGGATGGTGCTGCGTCTGTCTCCAGCTAAGATTCTTCGTCTACACCGACATGCCAGCTGAGCAATCGCCGCGATCCTTCGATAGCCTCTCTTCTGCAGTATTTATCTCAGCCGTCACCACACACCACCGACCGCTCGCTTCGGCGCGCTGCTCGTCACTTTGCCATCCGTGATGGGCTTCTGTACCGCCGCAACTACCTCTGACGGCCGTAAATGGTTGCTAGTGATTCCTAGCCATTTACATTCCGACATATGTGCGTCTTTTCATGCGGATCCGCAATGCGCCCATGCCGGTGTATTAAAGACGTCTGCACCCTCCGGCTACGATACTACTGGTGCGGAATGTACCGCTTCGTTCGCCAGTACGTCCACTCGTGCTCCAAGTGCCAACGCCGCAAGAGCCCACCTAACAAGATTACAGGGCCGCTCCAACCATTGCCTTGTCCCTACCGGCCTTTCGACCGTATCGGCATTGATTTGTACGGCCCTCTACCGTACACCGCAGATGGAAACCGCTGGGTTATCGTCGCCGTGGACCATCTCACGCGCTACGCCGGAACTTCAGCGCTTCCGGCGGCCTCAGCACGTGAAGTCGGCTTGTTCATCCTTCGCAACCTTGTTCTTCGACATGGTGCGCCTCGCGAGCTACTGAGTGACCGTGGTCGTTCATTCCTCTCCGAAGCTGTAGAAGCCCTCCTCCGGGAATGCAACATTGTTCATAGAACAACAAGAGCATACCATCCGCAAAGGAATGGTATGACTGAACGCTTTAATCGTACTCTCGGCGACATGCTCGCCATGTACGTTTCCGCTAACCACACTAACTGGGACCGCATCCTTCCGTTTGTTACGTATGCTTACAATAGCGCCACTCAGTCTACCACGGGATTCTCTCCCTTCTTTCTTCTTTATGGTCGCGAACCTTCCTCGTTTATGGACACGATTCTTTTGTATCGCCCCGACGCTTCAGAATCTACTCCTCTATCCGAAGCCACCACTTATGCCGAAGAATGTCGTCAGATTGCCCGCTCACTTACCGCGCAAGATCAGGCCAGCCAGAAACATAGTCGCGACGCAGGCTTGTGTTTTTCATCATATTCACCTGGAACGCTGGTATGGCTCCGCGTTCCCTCCTGTACTCCCGGCCATTTCAACAAAGTTCCGCTCAAAGTACGCCGGCCCTTACCGGGTTCTCCGACAGACATCCCCGGTCAACTACGTCATTGAGCCTACTCACCCATCTACGGACCAACGGCGTCGCGGACGCGAAACTGATCATATCGATAGACTGAAGCCGCACTACGACCCACCAGTGCTACCTGTTACATAGGTCGCCAGGATGGCTCCTTTTTCGCCGGGGAGTGATTGTAGTGAGAAATACGGGCACCAGCAGAAGACGAAGAATAAGACGTTTGTTGTTGGTGCTCGGGCTCGCTCCGTTTGGCCGTTGCCTGTTTCGGCGCATTCATAAAAACGCCGAGCGTATCTACTATTAAACGCGTACAATCAGGTTGTATATTTTCTAGTCTTTATTTGTTCAGTGGGTTCTAGTATGAGTTTCGTTTGTGTTCAGTTTTTGAGTGTGATTAAAACCTGCTTGCTGTGTTGCCATGCGTTTCCCAATCTCATCTCTTTTACCATCCGCACGCCCCCGAGATCAGTGACAAACAACAAAAAACATCACATTGAATGCGATGCGTTTCCTGCGGGACCCTCTTATCAAAGCCAGGGTTGCGGTTCCTCGCCGCGCCGCATCACATATCCACCCGCAACGACCTATACGTCGAATGGGTACCATGCCACGACAGACCGCTTACCTTCGCCCTTCGCCCGCACCTCATCACCGCTTCGGCCTGCCTTATTCACCTCTCACCGCCACCAGTAATATGAACTAATGCAGCTTTCGGAGAAAACAGTCCATTCATCGACAGGACTACAATTCCTCCAGCGCGCCCTTGTAATATTGCCGCAGAGATCTCTCCACGCGAAGTATCCTTCCAGGCGTATCCTACGCCGCCTGCTGCACAAACTACACATGAAACCATAACGTAAGTTGCAATCAGCCCAAGTCTGTCGCCAACCCAGAAAGAACTGATGGAATAGCTCATAAACCACTTCGCAGATATTTCTCCACTTCGTCAAAGGTACGGCGCACACCGATTGTTAAACACCGTATAATAACAGACGAAGCAACCAGACCAGTGTACCAACACCCGTACCGAGTATCACTGGTTGAACGAGAGATCATAAAGAGTCAGGTGCAAGAGACTTAAGGACGATGTCATTCAGCCATCAAACAGCCCGTGGGCGTGACCCGTAGTTGTTGTGAGAAAAAAAAGACAATACACTGAGATTCTGTGTTGATTGCCGGAAATTGAACAGAAATGTAGCACTCTTCAATGAAGCACAATAAACAAACTGGTGTATTGTGGGTGAACTTGTGCCCGGATACTTAACACTAAAACACATTCACACAATTGGCAAGCAGAGTTAACAGGATCCCATTCCACAGTCAGCCACGTCTGAAGATTGAACAGACGCGCAGCCACGTGCGCGTGCACGAGACACACGCGCTGTCTCGCCATGCGCGAGGCGTTGTTGGCGCTCTTCTAACGGCGGCGGTGCGATGACACGCCTGGAAGGATACTTCGCGTGGATAGATCTCTGCGGCAATATGAAGTCTGTGTTGATTGAAGGTGTGGGAGTTGAAGTTTTGGTGGACACCGGTGTGACCTTAACAGTTATTCAAGCTGATTTGTGTAGGCATCTGAGGCAAGTTACGACACCCATGCTGGTTGCAGCTCAAGGGAACACTATCCGAGCTTCCACGCTTTTCACTGTGCGTGTAATGAACGATTGCATCATCGACCACGATGAGCCTACATTTTGCTGTGATGTTACACAGCTTCCACCAGCTCATTTTATGATGGCATTCCTTGCTTCTGCTTCTACGGCTAAATTTTGTCGGCAGGGCGTCGTACAAATGGCAGACACCGACTATTCTTTCGGCGATGAAAACTACAAGCCACGTCGTCTGCTCGCTGCAGAAGATACCGAGCTACCTACAGGTCGTCAGAATATGCTTGTCATCACGTCCGACGTTATAGACCATGGCGATGTGTAAGGGTTATCATCCGCGCGTTGTTTTACAAAACTTAAAGCCGTTGCATAAGGTCTAGCTTGATTTGACAATAGTTCTGCGCTTCCTGGCGCAGTGCACACACCCCAGAAAAGTCTCCTTCCTTAAGGCACCACTTTTTCTTGCGTTGGCGACTCAGAGCCACTGTCTGTCGTTGCCCTTTAGGCTGCTTCCTCTGAAATCGCTCCTGTTGGACATTCTCGCTTTACCTCCGCTCTGGGAGCCGTAATCAGCTCCTACTTTACGGCTTCGCAGATGAAACAGTTACTTGCCTTGTTGAATAACTATGAAATTTTATTTGGCGCCCATTCTTCAACACTGGGATGGACTTCCATCACAACGCATCGCGAGCCGAATTCCCAAAGTTTTTTTTTTGTTTTGTAAGTGTTCTTTGCCATTGGGCAGCCACCTCCGCTTATATGTTCAGCGTCGGAATTGGGTCAAACTTTCTCTTACAAATCATTCTCGTGTAAGAGGTTCTAATGAATACAGGCCCAGATTCAGACAATGCAGATACATCGTGTGTCGCCGATCGTATCGCGTGTCTCTAGCCCAGTAGAGCATTTTTGAGGGAAACGTCGCCGATATGCTGCAACGTAAGATGATCCACCCCTTCTGCTACCTCTTTCTCATCTCCCTACGTTTCGGCCCGAAAGAAAGGTGGCTCGGAGCGGTTTTATGCCTATTACCGAGCACTCAACGAGATCACGCGCAAGGATGCATACCCCATGCCTCGCATTGACGATGCCCTCGATTCTTTGCAAGGTGCCAAGTACTTCTCCAGTCATGATCTCCGTTTACGATAACTGGCGAATTCCGATGAACTAAGAGTACAAAGACAGAAAAAGTTACTTGCCATCCTGGCCCTGCAATAGTGGGTATCCATTGAAGCTGTTCATAACGACTATTACAACTTCTGAGAGGTGTATGCAATGCAATATTCCACAATTCCTCATATGGGGGATTATTCAGCGACAGGATAATGCGGACGTGCGACTGCAGTGCTGAAATTCCACGGCAATACGACCAGCGGCAGCACGTCGATGGTGGTCGTATTGCCGTTTCTTTTCAATTTCCGTTTCTGGTATTCACGCTGCACCTTAGGAGTCCGAATTAGGCGTTTCCCATTCATAGCGGGTCTACAACAACAATTAAATCAGTTGCTAGGTTGTTTATTTTATGTATGAAAGTCTAGCGACGACTATTCCCTAGTCGCAAGCTGCCGCCGCCGTGCAGCGTGCGCAACTGTTGTCTTTACAGGAAAATAAATGCGGGGAGCGCTACGTCCTTCGCATTGTTAGTAGGTGCGCCTTATCACCAAAACGTGTTTAATATGCTGGTTTTGTGCTTATTTGTGCTTGTCTTGTTTGTTCCTAATTGAAACGGATGCTGTTCTGTATGGTGCAGGCATGATAAAAAGAGTGCGTATTCACTTTTCGCTTGAATCGCTCAAGGTTTTATTTTTCCGTGAGGACGCCGCAGCAAAAAATCCTCACCAACCAGAGGCTAACAACTTCGATGTAAAACATTGTTTGCAACCCAATTTGGGCTTTACAAATTTATCGTCATGTTCTTCGGCCTCTTCAATGCTGCCGCAATGTCTGAGGGCATGAATGACACCTTTCTGTGTGGCCTGCAAGATTTTCTTATGCTATCTGGATGATATACTTATTCTCTCATCTACATTTTCCTAGCACCTGCAGCGTTTGGACGAGGCTCTCACGTGTCTTGCAAACGCTGGTCAACAGCTCAACATCAAAAACTGCCATTTTGCAAGCAACCCAATCAAGGTGTTAGGTCATATTGTGAGCAAGGATGTTATCCATGTTTATCCTGACAAGATTTTGGCGGCGCTTCGCTTTCCTCGTCCCGAAAAGACCAAAAAGCTGCAAAGTTTCCTTGACATGGGTTCCTATTGTCGCCGATTTATACGCGATTTTGCCCATCTATAGCTGTTCCTTTACACAACTTCCGTTGTTCTGGTGCTCCATTTGTATGGTCTCCGGAATGTGAATCTGCCTATGGCCGGCTGAAAGGCGCCTTCACAAGTGAGCCTGTTCTTTATAATTTTCATGAGGCTGCACCCACACTATTACATGCGGACCCTAGTGGCCATGGCATTGGTGCTGCCTTCCTTCAGCGAGAAAACTGTTCGCGTGTCCTAGTCGTAGCATATGCCAGCTGCCTACTCACACCTGCCGAGACCTACTATACCATCACCGAGCACGAGTACCTAGATATAGTTAGGTCCATACACAGTTAAGTTTATATGCATAAGTTTAATCCTTGTCTCCACGGCCGCCATTTTACCATCGTTACGGACTATCACGCCAGGATTTCTTGGTTACTGGATTGATCGTCTCCAAGAATGTGTCTTTGAGATTGTCTAGAAGTCTGGTAAAAAGCACCAAGACCTAGGCGCTCTTTCTCGCTGCCCGCTTCCTGCAGCTACACTCATCGATGGTCCCGCAACCATCTCCAGTTACGCACTCAGTAACGCATCTTCTACGGCGGATTAGTCCTCCACTGCTCTTGATCACCTCACTTCGGACACCCATGAATCATTTTGTCTGAAGAACTCGCCGACTTGTGCTGTCGACGTATTATAGATCGCCTTCGTGGAGCTTCGCCAAAGTAGAACGCCCGACTTCGTCGACTGATGGTAAAATTCAAGCCCGAAAACTAGCTGATGTACTGCCATATCCATGATCCTGGTGGTCCACGCTGGGTGCCCGTTCTACCTGGTTGACTTCGCGCTCTCGTCCTTCAGGCCTTTCATTACGATTTGAGAGCTGGCCACCTTAGTACCCAGACATTTTACGGCCGCATAAGAAGTCGCTTCTGCTGACCTTGCCTGTCAACCAGTGTGGCGAGATTCGAGATTGTTCGCATCGATCTCTATGGGCCACTTCTGATGACTTCCTCCAGTAGTCCATAGATAGTGACAGCCATCGACCACCTCACACGCTATGCCGAAACAGCTTCTGCGAGTTCTGCATCTGCTTGCGGAGTTTCTGCTTTCATTCATCAAGCCATAATCCGGCGTTACGGCGCTCCTTGCGTCCTGAGCGAGTGCGGAAAGGCATTCTTTCACAACTGGTAGGCGAAGTGCTCATAGCCTATGGTACCAACCAGAAGACTACGTCACGTTACCATCTTCAGACCAACGACATGGAGTGGTTTGATCGTGCGCTCTCTGACATTATAGCCGCCTATATTAAACAAGATCACAGAAACTGTACACAATTGCTGCCATTCGTAACTTCCGCGTTTAACACCTCCGTACAAGGCACAACCGGTTGCTCGCCATTCTACCTTGTTTATATGGCCGTTGGCCCTGTTCCTTTCTCAACTATTATATCTTAGTTGCCCCTGTCAGTACTGTGCATCTTCCTGCAAAGATCATGTTTTCCGCCTCGCCCAGTGTCCCCAGCATGCCCACGTCCACATCGAAGCCAGAAAACAGGACCACAAGGATCATTGTGACGCATCTCATCGCATAGTTTTCTACCATCCTCTCTGCTCCACGATACAATCAGTGGAGACTCTGTCGCGACAGTTTACTGTAGCCCTTGGAAAAGGTCGGTCCACCGACACACACTGTTGGGCAAAGAAACCTGAAATAACCGCGAATTTCTGCTTATCATATATGTATACCCGTATATATAGGTTTCTTTATTGTTTAATTCTTAATTTATTTATTTCATTTAGGTAGTAATTACTCCTATGTTGTCCTTGGTGTCGTTGTTTGCTGGCTTTGTATGACATATTCGTATATTACTGAACTCTTAACACCTGGTATGCATCATGCTGTAAATATCTTATTTTGACGTCTGTGACGGTTATCAACGACCAAAATGACATCCTAACAGTGAAAAGAATTAAAAATTCCGCTAATATCTTCGAATTGCATGCCGAGACCTAACTACTACGTCGGATTTTCAACTTCACTCCAAGCATAACACGTTTGTTCGTTTCGTGCACGATAATGCGCCTTTCTTGTTAAGCTTCGTACATGACAGCTTGGACCCTCGGATGTGTTTGCATAACTAGAACAACAATTTCAGCTTGCTATGAGAAGCTTACATGAGTACACATTCACTTTCATACTAAACTAAGACACCACCACATCACAAAAACAATTGTCATAAAGCTTGGTTTGCGTGGGCGTCACTGCTTTATTGTTGAATTAGCGCAAAAAGGAAGGACACAGGACGATTCCTGCTCCTTCCTTTCTTCAGAATAGCGATCCAGTGTACATAAACGAACACTTGTGCCCCGAAAACAAAATCTTGCTTGGTAAATCCATCCAACAAAAACGTGAGAAAGGATGGAAATTTGCATGGGTTTCTGAGGGAAAAGTACTAACGCGTAAATCCGAAAACTCAAGAGTAGTCCATCTAACACGTGAAGAAGACCTAGCGGAAATAGTTTAAGTATTTTTGTCATAACTGTACACCGTATTTCTTAACTATGGCTTATACAATCAAATAAATTGTCAATATTTGTAAATCAAAAGCTACATCAGTTTTCCATTGCCACATCCGTAGTATTAATAAAAACGTAGACTTGCTTTCTGCTTTACTGTCACAGCATGCGCATTCGTTCAGTGTCATTGCCACAACTGAGACGTGGCTGCGAAAAAGTGAAGTAATCAGTCTTCCAGGTTACATAACAGAATCAAACGCACGCGACTCCCGCTCACGCGGAGTTGCATTGTTCGTAAAAGATAATGTATCGTATGGTAAAGTTGCAGCAGCCACATACAGTTGCAATGACATTGAATCCCTTTTCATTGGGCTTGAGCATGACGTCATCATTGGTGCAGTTTATCGCCCCCCGAACGGTAGCCTCGTAGGATTTCTCGATAAACTGGAATCACTTTTCTGCAGTGTGTCAAAACATCGAAACGAACCAGTGATTATAGTAGGCGACATGAACATAAACACATATAACATGACAAACCGTGACTATAGCTATTTGTTGCAGTCATACAACTACCGTAACTTAATTACGTCACCGACGCGTATAACTGAGGCATCTACGTCTCTAATTGACCACGCAATAACAAATCTAAATACGGGGGTTACCGGAAGCGTTTACTTAGAGCCTATCTCTGATCATCTACCTATGTTTGCCACTTTGGATTCTCCAACAAGTACCAAGCAAACAAGAAATAACATTGTAACGAAAATAGATTACAAGATATTACGAGAAGAAATTCTTTGCATTAACTACAGTGAAATATACAACGAGGATGTCGATACTGAAATAACTAATCTAATTACATATCTTAATATTGCCGTAGGAAAGAGCAATCGCAAGGTCTCGAAAGGCCGATATGATAAACCGATGTGCCCCTGGATGACAGAGCAGATACTTCAAACACTTAAGGCCAAAGAACACTGGCATGACAAATGGCGACATAACAAAGATAATCTGTACTACTTACAGCAATTCAAATTACAGCGGAATAAATCTGTCGCTTTGATTCGATCGCGCAAAAGGGCGTATTATACTAACCTAATTACACAGACCGCTGGTAAGACGAGTAAGCTGTGGGAAATTCTAAACGAAATTATAGGAAAACAACGTAAGCTAACCGTGCTTCCCGAAACCATTAACGAAAACGTTGTAGAGAACTTGAACACATATTTCGCATGTATCGGTCCATCCCTGGCTGCAAAGTTCAGTGATTCAGAAGAAATATCTGTCTCGCAGAGTCCCCTACTTAACACTTTCGTTAATTGAACTTGAAGACGTGATGGAGACAGTCAGTAAGATGTCAACCTCTAAGGCACCCGGACTAGATGGCATTCCTATTCGAATGATAAAAGAGAATATAGATGTATTAGGACCACTTTTATGCCACTTGTTTAATCACTCCGTGAAATGCTCTAAATATCCGTCGTAGCTGAAGGTTGCTAAGGTTGTACCTATCTTCAAAGATGAAGACCGCAATGACCCTTGCAATTACAGGCCAATATCCGTGCTCAGTACCATCAATACTATATTTGAAAAAATTCTAACCCGTTCGTTCCACAAGTTTATCGATAAGTACCAGGTGATGTGTCCACAGCAACATGGCTTTCGTCCGAATCACTCAACTTCGTCAGCAGTGTTAACGTTAACTCAAATAATTAACGCACAGCTTTGCAAAATAATATACTTGTGTGTGTCATATTCCTGGACCTAAAAAAAGCCTTTGATACAGTTGATCACAACATACTTCTGCATAAACTAAAGCATTATGGTTTTCGCGGTGGCTCATTGGACCTTCTTACTAGTTACCTTCATGAACTAATGCAGCTGGTCAGAATGAACAATGTTACATCATCACCTAAGAATATGCGCACAGGAGTCCCTCAAGGATCGGTCCTTGGGCCACTTTTATTTTCGCTATATATAAACGACTTCCCACTTATATTAAGTACAAGTGAAGTCCTAATGTACGCCGATGACACCTGTATTGTAGTAACAGCCGATAACATTTGTGATCTCGAAACTAAAGCAAACGAAGAGTTGAAAAAAGCAAGTGATTGGTTTTTAATGAACAAACTTACAATTAACATTAAAAAGACTAAATATGTGGTATTTCGAACGCGTAACAATATCTTGCCTGATAAATCATTAGATTTACAAATAAACGACTTTCCATTAGACGAAGTCAGATTATTTCAGTATCTTGGCGTGACTTTCGATAGCAATCTGCACTGGCAAGAACAAATAAACGCAGTTTGCACAAAGCTCGCATCGGGATGCTACGCACTCTCACAAGCACGTCATCATCTCGATAGTAACACTCTGCGTATTTTATATTTCGCACTCATCCATAGCCATATCGCATACTGTAATGAATCGTGGGGTGCGACATACAAAACTTATTTTGAACCAGTACGCAAACTCCAGGAAAGAGCCCTGAGAATAATTACCCATTCATGTTACGATGAACCTAGTCAGCCTCTGTTTATTAGAACGAATGTTTTGCCGTATGATATGATACACGAATTAAAAATTGCTACCTGTGTTTTCAATTTTGTTAAAAACAACCTGCCTTTTCATATTTCTACATTTTACACATACTCTCGAGCGACCAGAAATCAAACGCACGGAAATTTTAATCTTCCTTCAACTAGTATTATTTACGGACAACGTTTGCTTCAGTTTTCAGGGGCAAAAATTTGGAATAAACTACCAGCAGAGATAAAACAAGCAAATAATTTTTCGTCCGTGCTTAAAAAATACTTGCTTAGCCTGAATAACCCATTTCAATGTGAACAATCATGATGTCCTTTATTGTGTTCGTAAATCGTTGAAGCCTGCTAAAAAATACCACGCCTAATTGTCGTTTAGATTTTTTTCGATATTAATAATGTATGCTTTGAACCTTCATAATAATAAAGGAATTTGCGTGCAATCCTCTTGTTAACTAGTGTTTTATATTAGAAATGTTTAATACTGTAACATGCTCTTCACTATCTCACATTTCTTTTGTATGCTCGTGCTACGTAAAGGTGTAAGATAGATACGTGTATGCACGTGATGTATCTCACTTGTTTTTGTACTTACAATTTATTTATTTTTTATTGGACCCGCAACTAGCCTATGGCTATGGGTCCAACCAGTTTTGGTATTTCTGTATGTTCTAAGTCTGCAAACAAAGAATTGAAAATAAAGAATTGAATATCTTGCAATCGTTTTCCGGGCTGTTTCGAAAATATATCAATTCCAAATCGCGCACCTTTTCACCCTACTGCTCACTGATTAGGTCAGGAAAAATTAAGTGCGCATACTTCGTGAAGTCAACGTTCCGTCTGATGACGTCCCAGGTGGACTCGCCTTTGCAGATATCGTTGTGCATGTTAGGTGCTAACTTGTTGTGTCTGTGGCTTTCCTCCTCCGAGTTACAAAAATGTTTTATCTGTAAAACAAGGAATGCATTTCAGAAAGAGAGATGATAACCGTTGATACGAATATCGCCTTCAAAGTGATGACCATCAATTTATTTCTAATGTTTCTCTTCATTGACACAAAAGCGAGTATTTTTGTAGCCTCGTATGAATAACTGCACAGAAGCCGTCTCTCATGATTGCCATTGTAAGAGAGATGTGAAAAAAAAATTTTAAATATGGGGTTTTACGTGCCAAAACCAGTTCTGATTATGAGGCACGCCGTAGTGGGGGACTACGGAAATTTGGACCACATGGATGTGAAACACTTCTAGTAAGCTATGAGCTTTATTTTTCAAATAATAAATAGGGAGATCTACGTTGGTTTATGGTGACCCTCGGAGAGCATTTGTTCTTTCACTGCGCAAACCCTGCAGACAACACGGAGATTAACCAGCACATCTCCAGCTGTAGCATAGGTGAGTTCATATATGAGTCGATTCTTCATTTGTGTGTTGACCCATGCGGCCACAAGACCGGTACAAAAGACCGGCGATGTTAGTCGCCATCCAAGTCTAGCACCGACTTGGATGGCGACTAACATCTTCCTCTCCCACCACAACTTTCTTGTGCAGCTGTGACAAGTGGAAAGGGTGGTGGGAGAAATTGATGGGCGCTGTCCTTCCCGAGTGCTCCACCACAGCTTGTATGTTTCACGCCCCCCAAACCTGTAACACGGCCGCACGCGCGACTCTAAGGGCTATAACACATACTATATAATAAATTTGTTATATACATGGTTATATATTGAAATACTTATATACAGGGCGACCGAACTATCACGCACCAAGATCTAAAAAGATGCAAATGCCACGTATCCGGACCGAACCAAGGTAATATTATTTGCCGTCGCTTGGTTATACTAAGATTCTTTCTTGCATTCGACCTAATTAGATAATTATTCCTAATTATGTCATCAACTTTTCAAATAATATATTTAGATAAAAATCAGCAGTGAGAAAATTGTTGGGCAGCATGAAAAAAAACCCACCGCCCAAGCAGAACATAACTAGCGAAGATAATACAGATAATTACAGCGTACAGATAATTAACTAGTACAGATAAATAACTAGCGAAGCTGAAATGTGCATGCCCCGGTGTTTTTCACTTGGTTAAAATCCTGGCAGTTCATTAAAGTATTTCTCTATTGTTGGCTTACGTCTTTGTGTTTCTTAATGAGGTTACACACAGGTTCGGCTGCGACGGAGAGAACGACGTCACTGACGGTGAGCCCGCAGACCGCCGTTGTCGCTTGCATTCGATGTCTCAAATTAGCTCACCGGCGTACTTAGCAGCAATCGCCCACCCATTGCCACTTCCTATTCTTCAAAATTAAATTGTTTCAAAGTTAACTTTGGCCGTCAGGCTAGACAATAAATGGCTCATAGCCCCTTAGGCAATGGCTCATACCCCGTAAACGCGGCCTCCCTATTACTATGACTGAAGAGAAGTGAAATTCTACGCTGGAATGATGAGCGGTAACGGAGCCACAGTGGAAGAAGACAACGACGGCGATAGCGGGAGGACTATTACGAACGCGCTCGCTGGGAGGCAGCCCTGCTTGGTTGCTCAGACTTCCAGGCCAAAAAGACCTTGGTCCAGAGATCCAGGCTGGCGGCTTCGACTAATGGGGTCCCGGACTAGGGATCCCACCCAGTATGCAGGGCCCCACAGGGGGGCCCACACCTCTCTTTACACTTGATAAATGCTTTTTACCACCACCACCGCGCGGTTGCGGCGAAGGGCGCTAACGAGCCAGCTGATCATGATAGTTTTCGTGATACTATCGACAGACGACGAATCGGTTAGCCAAATACGGCTTCACTGTAAAACTCCATATACTACTTTCTGTTGCTCATTACGTGCGACATAAATGCATTTTTCCGAGCGTGAAAGAAGCACGCGAATACACGCAACGTAGCTCGAAGTGCCAGTAATTACGAGTGAAGTCCCTAGATTTTCTGCTCTTTTTTAAGTAGCGACATCTACCTCCGTCGACCGCCATGTTCTTCCTAACCTCCTGAAGCGGCGTATTTGCGTAGATAGCATGAGACCGTCAACGGCCGCTGCTGCACCACACAAGTGAAATATACGCTTCAGGCATGGGGCTAGACAACCGAATACGAACCCAAAAGCAGCTTAGTACTGCGCTGTTGGGGCCGAACGCGAAATTTGTCTTTACGGCGACGGCTGCCGCGTTGTATTGCGATCGGGCCATACGACACCTGCCCCGTTTCTAGCTGCGGTCACGCCGACCGCAGAAACTCCTTCGCGCAAGGAAAAGACAAAAAGATAAACACGCACAGAAACATAATGCGTCTTTAGCCTGGCCTCAAATGTGCTCGCGGCAGCATGCAAGTTTCTGCGGGGAACAGCGTTAGGAAGAACATGGCCGCCGAAATGAGCGACGACCAATGAGATTCGTCGGCGGCGCTTCAAAGCTTGTCTCTACTTAAAGAAAGCAAAAAAATATTTGGGGACTTTAATTAGGAGGAACGCAAAAAATAATCTGAGTATCTCGATCCAAGCGACGGCAAAAAACGTTACCTTGGTTCTGTCAAGCTACGTGGCATATGCATATTTTGAAAACTTGGTACGTGATAGTTGGCACACCTTGTATAATGTGAGACAAGGTCTAGGCAGTCAAAAACTCTTATTTATTCTCTCGAACGAGAGCCCGACCACCAGACCCCAAAACGGTGATGATGAGCATGTACGGATGAGAATATGACGCGTTTGAATAATGATCACACTAATCCCCCCCCGCGCGCGCAAGTGGCCAGCCAGGCCGCGACTTAGCCAGGAGGGAGGCGCCGAACGAATCGTTTTAGACGCGAAACGTGAACGATCTCCGAATAACAATAACGATGGTCGGAAGAAACCTCGACGGAGTAACGCGATAGTTCACTGGGGATGTTTGTTCATTAATAATGTAGGGGCCAAGGAAGCGCGATTTTAACTTCTCACGCAAACTGGGTGTGCAAATGGTCGTCCAAAGGAGCACTTCATCTCCAGGACGAAGGGAGACGTCTTGACGAGAGATGTCGAAATGTCTTGCCGTCTAGTTGACTGACTTCTGTGTTGAAGCGAGCACGGTCACGACATTAATGAAGTCGCGAGACGAACTGTTCTGGTCTACTGGCCGAGGTGTTAGTTGGGGCAGTTAAGAAAGGGCTCGTTGTCGAGCTTAGTCATATGTAAGAGGCCGCCTGCGGCGCGAAAAAGAAGAGAAGCCCGGTGTGCGGAACGGCACGAGCCCTCGAGGCGCCTGACCCGAGGCGTAATCGGGGGATGAACGGCGCTGTCCGTTGATTATCGACGTGGCTCCGGGCCAGGAAGGTCGCTTCGTCAGAAACGCTCTGGCGACGGGAGACTTGGGGGTCTGGCCGAGTCCGTGACGTTGGCCGTTGAAGGTGTGACCGTCGACCACGGCAAGTTCGAGCGAGGCTCCTGGACTGGCTGCAGCCTCTCACGGCAGGACCGGGCACCCCAGAGAGGATCGCCCTTCTGCGGCAGACCGGCACGTTCGATTCTCTTCGGGACGCCACGTCGGCACTCAAGAAGAAGTTGCGACGCATCCCGGCGCTAGGCCTATCCAGGTGGGCCTAGTCGACGCCGTACCACGTCACCGACGAAGTTTGAGACACCGGCACTTAAGACAAGCGCACTGACGGGCCGACGGCAAGGCAGAGACAACTACAGAAACGACCTCAAGAAAGGTCCAACAAGCTTCCCGCGGGGAATATACGTGCAACGACGAACGGAGTAAGATCGAACCTCACTTGTATCGTCACAGCATTAGGCTAAGGTTGCCTGATTTTCCTAGAGGAAACGGCCGGACTTACTCTAGGCAGAATCAAGGGCATGTTCAATGTTAAGAGATATTAGGTTGTATATTTGTTGTATTTGTTCGCTATGTTTTAGTGTGCTCGATTTTTTAGTTTTGATTTTGAGTTTGTGTGCAATTAAAAATCTGTTTGCTGTGTTGCCATGCGCCTGCCTTCTCCATCTGTTCTAACACCCGCACGCCTCCGAGATCGGTGACAAAAACACGACAAGCTTAAATAGTCGCAGTTGTCGACGTAATAGGGCATTCGGTGCATTAATAGTACCGCACAAGTGTTTGATGATGCGGCTGCAGTAAGGATCAGAACGTTGACACGAGGCGAACTGAGTTCCGCGATTAGAAGATGGCAGGTCAGTAACCGCTAGAGGTAATAACTTAATTGGAGACTTACTCTCATTTTCAAGTGGCGAGCAATGGAGAGACGTGCTCGAAGATAATAGTGGCAGGGGGCAGCGAGACAGAGCGTCGGCATCTTGATGCTTTTTCCCCGACTTGTAGACAACCTCAAAATCGTACTCTTGTAATCGGACCACCCAGCGGCCAAGGCGCACAGACAAATGTTCCATTGACGACAACCAGCATAATGCATGGTGGTCGGTTATGACTGTGAAGTGGTGCCCATAAAGATATGGTCGAAACTTTTGTATGGCCCAAACTACTGCGAGGCATTCCTGCTCTGTTATCGAGTAGTTCTTTTCGGCAGCCGGTAATGCGCGACCAGCATAAGCAACAACTCTCTCTCGTGTAGTAGTATCACGATGTAGAAGAACAGCACCAATCGCATGGCCACTAGCGTCGGTGTGCAAACAAGTTGGTGGGTTCTCATCGAAGTGACAGAGGACAGGGTCGGTTGTTAAGGCTTGCTTGATGGCTTGGAAAGAAAGTTCGCAGTCGTCTGTCCAAGTGAGAGCAGTGCCCGACGTCAGCAACTTGTGCAGCGGTGACGCCATGGCAGCAAAATGACTGATGAAGCGGCGGAAGTAAGATGCCAGGTCCAAGAAGCTTCTTATTGTTTTTGATTTTCGGTGCGAGGGAAGCGAAGCACGGCAGTAACCTTGTCTGGATCTGGTCGAACGCCATCTTTACTGATAATCTGGCCCAACACTTTGATGTTATTTCAGGCAAAATGGCATTTATTTGTGTTGAGTTGGAGTCCAGCGTTGGAAATGCATGTGAAAACTTCGTCCAAACGTTCATGGTGCTGACGAAAAGTTGTAGAAAAAATAATGATGTGATCTAAATAACACAGACAGGTCTTCCACTTAAGGCCGCGTAAAACTGTATCGATCATGCGTTGAATTGTTAAAGGAGCATTACATAAACCGAAGGGCATGACGTTAAATTTGTAAAGTCCGTCTGGCGTTGGAAAGGCTGTCTTGTCCTTGACCGCTTCGCCCATGGGTATTTGCCAGTACCCAGATCGGAGGTTTAGACTTGAGAAATATTCAGCGCCCTGGAGGGAGTCAATGGCATCGTCAATTCTTGGCATCGGATATACGTCCTTGCGCGTGATCTTATTCAGTGCTCGATAATCTACGCAAAATCGTACAGAGCTGTCTTTCTTGCGGACCACCACAACAGGAGAAGACCAACAACTGGACGATGGCCGAATGATGTCTCTTTTAAGCATGTCGTCAACGTTGGCCGCACTAATTTTCCACTATGCGGAAGACACGCGATACGGGAAGCGGCGTACAATAGAACTGTCTTCGGTATCAATGCGATACACAGCAATGGAAGTGCGTCCCAGAAGCGTTGAGTAAACGTCAAATAAAGTGCTGTGTTTTTGCAGTAGGGCCAAAAAGTCTGCTTTCTGCGCAGCAGTCAGATCGGGATTTGTCGCATCCTTTAAAGCAGCGGCAGCAGCATGATCATCAGTTATGGTAGACAAAGGTGGTGATTCGGTGTGAAGGGGTACCAGTGAAAGAGTTTCGGTGTCAGTAAAGCAAGTCACAGTGGTGCCCTGGGAGAGCACAACTGGCGAAGAAGTAGGATTATGAATTGGGACGAACACTCTACCGTCCTGAAAACGCACCAGGCTAGGAGGAATACTAAGCCCACTAGAAATGCAGTGACTGCTCGGTGCAAGGAACACATCACCATTAGCAATAGTGTCGGGAGTCAGCGTTAAAATATGCTCATTGCCCACGGGAATGAAACAGTCGGTAGACGTGACGAAACGTAGGTAGTGAGCATCGACAGCGGACAAAGATTCAGTGTCCGTCATATGAATAGTGCGCTGACTACATGATATGAAAGCTGAAGCGGAAGACAGGAAGTCCCATACCAAGATCAGCGCGTAGGTACACGAAGATAGCACCACAAACTATATGGCGCTATATCACGATATGGCGGAGGCCGCCACCAGGAGGCGTCATATGGACCTCAGGAGGGGTTGACGAAGCTTCGGCGTGCAGTTCCTCACGCATGCTGGAGCGAATCAGGATACGTAGCTCACTGTCCTTGGACGCCCGGAAATCGGATGGGTCAGGGTGTAAGCGGATCGTATTGAGCTCATCGAGGCGCTGACACGTGCTGATGATGTCTGCGACGGTAGTTGGGTTCAGCACTACAAGAGCATTGAATGCCACAGTCCAGATACCCTTGAGCAGGTGGCGTACACGATCACTCTCCGCCATTGAGGTGTTCACACAACAGCAGAGGGCGACGACGTCCTCTATGTACGAAGTGTACGACTCGCCCGAGTACTGAACACGCTCGGCAAGCTTCTTCTTGGCAAAATCGGAGCTGATTGAAGAGCTCGCGAAAGTCTGGTGTAGGTGGTGTTTAAAGGTGGTCCAGTTGACGAAATCGAGCTCATGGTTATAAAACCAAGTTCTTGCGATGCCGCTGAGGTAGAAGGCGACATGCCCAAGTGTTGCAGGTTCGTTCCAGTGGTTAAACTTACTCACGCGCTCGTAAAGCTGCAACCAGTCTTCAACGTCTTCACGGGGAAGTCCAGCAAACACCGGTGGATCCTTCTGAGGGGTGGTGACCGTGCAAGCAGGGGTACCCGCGGCAGCAGGCAAGGTGGATGTCGCGGTAGAGGCCTGCTGGTCTTGAGACATGGTCGAGTGCAGTTCGAGTGTAGAGGCGGCAACCCGAGCGGAGCTCCAGGGATGTAGCGTAGGTGAAGCTGGAGAGAGACCGACAGCGAGAGGACGAAGGAACCGGAAAGCACACTCCACCACTTGTGAGACAAGGTTTAGGCAGTCAAAAACGACGATGATGAGAATGTACAGATGAGAATATGAAGCATATGAATAATGTTCACAATATATATATATATATATATATATATATATATACAGGGTATCTCAGCGAACACTTTCAAAATTGATTGGAGGTTGCCTGTGGCAGATAGCCCAATTCTAGTTAATGAGCTGGTCTACTCGAAGAGGCGGATATCTATGTATGGAAGGAATCTATGTATGTTTAAACGCATAAAGATCGTTGAAACATGTGCGAGTTTCTGTGTTAGTGGAATTTAAGTGCAATATACCGAACGCCTTTGGCAAATCCAGGTTACCCCAACACGTTACAAGTTCTTCACAAAAAGCCCCTTCGCAGCTACTCGGGTTCGCGCATATCTACTCTCACTGAAACCCGGGAAATATAAACAAGTACACGTGTCAATATGTACTCTCGCGCACCGATAGTGCCAATGTGACACTCTAAGGGACAATATAAAATCTAGTTGGAGTAGGTGAGAGGGTGGTTTAATGGTTACAGCCTTGGGGCTGCAGTGTCTGGTGACTGAGATTCGATCCCACCATTAGGCACGAAAATAAGCTTTCGTAATTCTCAAGTATGAGATATTCGACAAGACAGCAGCAGCCCCAGGCAGTACAGTACCAAGCATGGCCAAATGTTGGCAAGAATTGGTACGAGCCATGAACTAGCGCTGGCATACGGGAAAGTGCAATCCCGTCTTATGCTGGCCCAGTTTTAGAGCCAAGAATGGCCGAATATTAGGTCAATGCAGCAGTCATTCTGTTGCTAGTGTAGGATCAACAGTATAGCAGAGAAGTATGTATGAAAGTAATATTGATTCTCCAACCAGCCCTATTCCAACCATAGATATTCCAAGCTTTCCTACTTGCTATGTAAACTGAATACTTGATTGCACACATTGCAATTTACGAATAGTAGGGTACTTCGGTTGTCACGTCTACATTGAAAGAAATATCAGGAGGCACTAGTTTCGAGCTTTGCGTTTCGAAACTGGGCGACAGAATGCTGCAGTGATTCAGTAATTTTACAGCGAAGCTCTTTACTGAATGTTTACATCGCTTCCGGAGCCCGAGATGACATCCTATGCGCTGCTGCTGGCGACGCGGTCACCGGGCCCCACACGGCAACCACAGCTCCTGAGTTCAGGGCAGCTGTTGGCCCAGTGCTTTGAGGCGCCGCTGGGAGGCAGCGGGAGACCCACGGGAGACCAGAGGCCCAGTAGGCCATCACTTTCGGCACAGACACAGCCGTACCCTGTTTCGAGCCTTAAAAGTTTGCAACACCGCCTTTCACATTGGACATCGCAGACTAATCAAATACTGCCGACGGTACGGCTTCTGAAGAGCACAGTGCGGCTGCGCGGGGCGTTTTGCCAAGACCAGCCGGTCCGAGCACTTTGAAGTACCTTCACACTGCCACGTACCGCAACCAATGTTACTGATCCCTCATTGTGAGGCAGACGGGGGTTCAGTGCCCGAGATCGCCTGTCCCATTTTATTGCGATAGCAACTATATGGACATTCCAAAGCGGATTTCTGCCGTCGCCGTCGCCGTGAGGTTCCGTATGGCGTCAAGGGCGATGAAATCGTCGCCGCACTCCGGACGCTGTATGCGCGAGTGAAACAGCGCGAGGGACGCGCGCTTTCATAGAGAACGAACGCACTTCGAAGAGCAAACGTGCGTTCTGCGCCGTGCTCCCTGAAGGGCTGCAGAATTAAGCGTCCCTTTCCTCTTTTCCATATATAGAGAGCAAAGGCTACTTTTTCCGTCGCGAATAAGGATGTGGGGGGACGGGAGGGAGAGAGAGAGGGAAGGCGACGTTAAGCTGTGGCACCAAATGCGTATTTATATAAAAACGCCGCGCGCGTTCAGTGCGAACACTGGCAAAACGCCGACGGCGTCGACAACAGTTCTGCGCGTTGCTGGTGCTGCTGCATTTTGCTACCAAAGCCGCTCACCTTACTTCGTATGATATTGCCGTGTTGCTATCGCATTCATTGCTTCGCCCTTAGGGCGAAACTGTGAAATTTTTTTTCAACTGCAATTCGATAATCGTCAGTGGGACCTGCTACCTCAGCGCAACAGCCAGTGCCAACCTCCAGAGAAGCTGGGTGTGCGCTGTACGGCTCACAAATGACGATTTAAATATCTGGACAAGTTGCGTGGACAAGCGCGCCGGAAACTTTCAGCATGGAAGAGTGTAAAGACGAAGTGAGCTTGGCAGCAGGCGATCGGAAGGCGGGCACTGGAGAAGAAGACGACGAAGAGAAAATAGCATATATATATATATATATATATATATATATATATATATATTGTCACGAAGATAATTAATACGAACTTGCCGAAAGAGAATAGCCTTCTTTAATGATGGCCGACACTCAAGAGGGACGCGCGCACACCTGCGCCCTTCGTCGTCTTCTATATAGCGATCTTGTGCCTGTAGTGGGCAGCTGACTTATGACGATCGGTGCCTGGGGCGCTATAACGTAAAATGATTCCAAACTGTTTTGATTCCAAATCCACGATCGCCGCTCGCTGATTGGCTCATATTTCCGAGGCCGCGCCCACCTCGCCGGTGCGTCAAGCGACGTCACGAAACCGCAAAAACTGACACGTCATAGTGACGTTTACGCACTACTTATGCTAAATTATGCCGATCAAAACAGGGGCCGTATTCTGTAACGCTTCGGTTTTCGAAGGATTCGGTTTGGCGGTGGCGTCACATTGGGGCGGTCCGTTGACGTAATGAAAACAAGTGAAAGGACAGAGACCAATCGGCGCGAAGGTTTCGTTTTGTGGCAGTGAACGTCACAAACCGAGTAAAAATATAGCAATTTACGAGCGCTTCTTGGTAAATAAAAATAATTTGTTCATGGTATTGATGAGGTTTACGTTTTTCATCATGAAACGTGTGCGAGTTGTAATGGTGGTGAGTGACTTAACGAATTTTGTTTACTTCGGTTGACCCATTTATGCCGCTAGGTGGGACGTCGTACGCTAACTTCGCGTTGCGGCCAAAATACACACTCAAGTTCATCGCACAGTCGGAGCGCTGTCTCTTTTGAGAATCTGAATTTTCGCCTGAATCCCTCGTCTGTCATCTCAAAGGCGTCTTGTCGACGTCGAGGTTGTCGCTGTCTATCACGGAGGCTCGCTAAAAGCACGATAACAGGTGCCACAGGCACCGCACACGCCGTCATTTTGCTCCGAGTGCCGCTATCTCGCCCGTGCACACGGCACGCACAGGCTCTGCGCACGGCACACCGCGCTTCGGATCAGACCGAAGCAGCGCGCGTGGCTTCGCTTCGTAGCAGACGACAAATTCGGTTTCCGCGTGATTGACATGTGCGTGACGTCATCAAAAAATGCGTTCGCGCCCTGAGGCGATGGCGTCACCCAGGCGGCGACCAATCGCTGCACGCAAACCGAATCCTTCGAAAACCGAAGCGTTACTGAATACGGCCCCAGGAAACATCGCGGAATCACCGGCGAGTGACCCGTTGCGTTTGGAATCAAAAATGGCGGCGTTCTTCCTGGTGCTGGCGGCGGCGGCTCGTCAGCTCTGGCGGAGGCACGGAAGGAGGGAGGCCGAGGACGCGTTTGACATGCCAGACGACGTGTTTCGGCAGCACTTTCGTCTGAGGAAGGAAACTGTGCGGTGGCTGTGCGACGAAGTGGCGGAGGAGCTCGCAGGCGTGCGATCAACAGCGCTGTCGGTGGAGCGACAAGTGTTGTGCACGTTGCGTTTCTTCGCGACGGGCAGCTTTCAGGGGTCCGTTGGGAGCGGGGAGACGATTGGCGTAACGCAGCCTGCGGTCAGCAAGTGCGTGCGACGCGTGGCGGAGGCAATCGTCCACGCCGGGACTCGCAACAAGTGGGTCCACTACCCGAGGACGTCGGAGGAAAAGGCGGCCGTGAAAGAAGGGTTCCTTCGACGCGGCGGCATTCCCGGCGTCATCGGCTGCGTGGACGGCAGCCTTATTGCCATCATCGCACCGAAGGGCGACAACAAGGCGGCATACATGTGCCGCAAAGGCTTCTATGCCCTTAACAGCATGTTCGTAAGTATCGTCATGTTTGTCTAATTTGCCTTTCATAGCAACGCGTTGCTGATGCTGTGCACGCTTTCGTCAGATTTGCGACGCAGGCATGCGGATTCTGGCCGTCGACGCTCTGCGACCGGGGTCGGATCACGACGCACACGTCTGGAGAACGACGTGGTTGCGTCGTCGTTTCCAGGAGGGACACATTGCCAAGGCCGGCGAGCACCTCCTCGGTGAGCAGAGGGATAAAATTCATACAGTTGCCTAGCAGCACACAATAAAGTGTACTCCAGCCGTAAGAGTATATGTTGGAAGCCCTAACCGTTTATATTATAGTAGCGTGTTAAGTATAGGTTACATAGGCGGGCTGGTAAATTTTTTAATGAGTATCTGCTTGCAGCAAAATGACATTTAACTGCTGTATTGCAAGCTAATGTAAATTAGTGTACATTACGAAACAAAGAACGTTTGTCTTGCCCCATTATTTTTTACACTGACATTAATTCGAGAATACAGACAACTCGGCCAAACGGCCACCTTGCTGAATGCTAATAATATGAAGTTTACTATTTACCACCAGCTATTGTTATCTGTGCTCATCACAGCAGCATCAAGTGCTCAGCCTGTACATTATTTTATTACAGCCTCTGTGTAGTAGGTGTATGTAACATGACTCACTGCTTCACTAGCTCAACCATGCGCATTTGATTTGATACCATTTTTATGCTCGTGCAGGTGACAGCGGCTACCCCCTGGAACCATGGCTCCTGACTCCGGTCCCAGGTCATCCTCCCGCTCACACTGCAGAAGGCAGGTACAACACTGCACACGCTTCCATGTGGTCCATAGTGGAACGCTGCATTGGACTTCTGAAGAGCCGCTTCCGCTGCCTTCAGAGGTACCGTGTCCTCCACTATGAACCAGACCGCGCAGCCAACATCGTTGCAGCGTGTGCAGTGTTGCACAATTTGTGTCTTGATGAAGGTGACAGTGCATTTGATGAGGTTGATGATGATGACAGCAGCAACAGCAGCAGTGACGATGAAAACAGTGGCCCCCTCCCACTTGTAGTTCCCCGAGCGAGGGCAGCACGCATAATGTACCTGAAAGGATGTGCTGCCCGTGAAAATGTAATTACATTATTCGGAACCACACGACAGCAGCACCAGCACTACCTGCGAAGGGTGCGAAGGCGGCTGCGTCGGCAGCAGCACCGACAGCAGCAGTAAACGTGCCTGCAGTGTCAGGCACATATGCCTAATAAAGAGAGGGAACCAACGTGAAGGCGTATTGGCATGAGTGGATAGCGTGGTGTTTTTTTTTTTTTTTTTTTGTAGAATCTGCTAAATTACCACCATTGCTTTCACATAGCGTGTACCAATGAGCTGTCGCAACTGGAGATTATTGCATCATTCCACTGTGACACTACTTAGTAGCTGTGGATAGACAACGTTGTGGTCATTAGCAGAATGTCGTAGCTACTTCTCTGGGCAGCAGGAGTTTGCTAGTTGAATTGCTGCTGCTGCTGTTGCTACTGTCGTCTTGATGCATTTATCTGCTGGTATCACCGCCACTGTCACCGCCGTCTGCACTGTGCATGGGAGGATATTGGACTTCGTCTCCTCGCTTCCTGCTTGGGCCGCAGCAAAGCACACTTTTCGCTCCATCATATGTACTGTTCTTGCACACCTTGCAGGCACCACACAGCTTTGCCACACAGCCTCCGCACAGTTCCTTTTCAACAGGCCAAGTCATGCTGACACAGATCGCCTGGCATGTCAAGCACATGATGCTCTCTTGGATGTACATTCATTTGTACATAGTTGTATAACTGTACATATATTTGTAAAAAGTGATATCAAGTGCCAGTGATGTTCTTGAAACTCGTTCCTTCATGTCCCTACAGTAAACGAACAATTTCAACACATCTTCAGTGTCATGTTTTATTCGAAGTGAATAACAGTCATCATGATACAAATCAATGTACACAGGATACCATTTCACGGTGCCAAAGTGACAGTACGGTTTCCACTAAATGGGATCTAATACATTGTGAAAGGCTGCTGGCACACATTAAATCACATAAATGTCTGTCATTGATACTGTTTTTCTTTGGGCTCATCCACGATCATTTGCGTTCACCCAGCAACTTCACAGCACAAAAAGGTGTTGCAAGACTTGCCTGTTATGCATCCGTGTTTGTAGCACAAAATAGATGCACATAATAGATACAATAGGGCCACCAATGTGAAAGTGCAGTCCGGCGCCTTTAAGGAATGACAGACGTGAAAAAATACCGTGCACTTCGATAATCTGACATATAACAAGGCCAACAAGAACAGCCTGGCAGTGAATGTAGTAAAGTAATGACTACATTGGGTGTATAAAAAATTCTCAACATCAATGGGGACTAGATTGCATTGCTATCACCGATTTGGAAACCTGATATATCCCAATAACTATTGCAAGTAACACGCACGTGTTGCTAAAATAAATAATATGGCCACTTGTGGGTTCCATAGGGCAAAAAGGATTGGAAACAACATAAATATAGTGTGAAAATCATAACAGTGGATTTCAATACCTGTTATCACAGCATTTGCGTGTGAAACACTGTTGTGGCTAAAATAAAAGTGACCACATAGTCAACATGTTCCTTAAAAAGCAGTGAATACATAAATAGCTCATAAACAACAAAACGAAAGCACAGACCTAACCAAAAAGATGAAACATTAGACATACAGTTCACTCACTGAGACAAGCTTGCTCAGCAAGTGGAACTAAACATAAGAAAAAACTTGCAATAAATTATGCATTATGCGAAACATTAAATAATAAACAAATGACATAATGAACAACATATAATGGTGACTCGTGCCACAAACTACGGCTGAGGCGGCTCGCGGAGGCCACGGGCGAGGGCAGCCACGAGCTGGCGCAAGGTGGCTGCGACAAGGGCAGTCGCCTCCCGCAAACCCCTCGTCTCCACCACCAACTGCTGCTGCACCACGCGAGAGGCCCTCTGCTCCTCCACCAGTTGTTGATGATTCTGCGAAAAAAAATGCACTTACTGCAGCTAGAGGAAACGAAATTAAATTGTTCGTTTCATCAGTGTTTGCAAGGGTTACACTTTCAGCACGATTACTCTAGAGGGCAGTGAGAACGTATGCATATGACGTGAGAAGTTGAAGTGCAAACTGTATATGATCTGTTATGTTATAATCATGTTCAAATACAGAAAATGCTACCAAGCCGCCTTTGTCACTAAGAAGGCAATGTCGGTGATAAGCAGAATTTACCTGCAAAAGATAAAAAATTATGGGGTTTTACGTGCCAAAACCAGTTCTGATTATGAGGCACGCCGTAGTGGGGGACTCCGGAAATTTAGACCACCTGGGGTTCTTTAACGTGCACCTAAATCTAAGTACACGGGTGTTTTCGCATTTCGCCCCCATCGAAATGCGGCCGCCATGGCCGGGATTCGATCCCGCGACCTCGTGCTCAGCAGCCCAACACCATAGCCACTGAGCAACCACGGCGGGTGTCCTGCAAAAGATGAGCATGCTGTGCCGGTACATGCAACCACGGAAATGCTTTGTAATTTGCGAAGTAACAGAATGAGAAAGCATCTCACAGAGGATACATAAGTAAACAAACCAATGAACACTTCAGCCCAGTGAATACAGATGCCCTCTTAAAAAAATTGCAACCTGGGCGAGTTTTACGTACCTGTCTGTGTTGCTCAAGAAGCATCTGGTGGAAGGCGACAGCCTCCACGTTTGCAGCCTCCGCCAGCTGCCTCTGCCTCGCGCATTCCTCTGCTGCCCTGCAGGCCACATCCTCTAGCGGCTGCTGCTGCCGAGGTGGTCTTTGGGGCTGCTGCCGAGTTGGTCATCCTTAAAAATTAAATGGGCAAAGAGGATAACAAATTTGTTGTGCCCTTCTATGTTGAACATTCACTGGTTCATAGGTGGAAACATAGGAAACTATTCCCGGCAACAAGCTGTAGGCAATATAAACCTTACAGTTGGATAAATAAATAAAGCGACACCACAGCACTACAATATGCTGCACCAATATTAATTTCCACACGACAAATTGAACGCTACAGAAGCTGCATTACAAGTGGTATGATTAGTCAAACAGAATATAGTTTCGTCTTGCACAGTCCGATTATGGCAGGGACTAGCTGTGTTTATTTGTAGGTGACTATGTGAAAGAAATTTTTTTTCTGTTTAAAAGTTCACAACAGGCAGTGCTTTCTTCTGAAGGCTTCGCATTTCAAATGCTGTTAAAGTGCCTTACGTGCAGTGCCGCTCGTCCCCGGCTCTGTGCCCACGGACACTTGGGGTGGGGCCGTCGGGAGAGGCACATGGGCGGCAGCGGCCTCTTCCTCGCTGGAGCTTGCCTGCTGCAATAACAAAGCATAGTAGACACACTATGTGAGCATTGCACCTGATGAATATGATTTGAATACTGTTATTGTTGCTTCAGTTCCATGAACTGTTTGCCAAGTCTATTCAAATTTATTCACTCTGTACAGAATATGCTTGATACATCAACTGAATTACTCGTGACTACACATGCTTCACGGAGTAATGAACCATATAATCAATCACAGGACCTTTCTGAACAGCATTGGTTTCTTATGTTATTCTAGGGGGGGGGGGGGGGGGGGGCAGATTTTCATTTCTGCAAAGTATGGATATCATGTGCTCGCATGTGTTCTTAATTGCAAGAAAACAGACATAAACACAAAGCAGTAAAACATTCATCAGCTCTGAACAGTGCAACTTCCCCAAACCGGTCCACATAGCAACACAAAACACTACGCACCTCGGCGTCATCAGCAAAAAAATCGACCGGCACGTAGCCTGGGCCGGTGCGGCTCAAGACGTCCATCACACGGCCCTCCAGCCCGCCCAACCTGCCTCCTCCTGTTTTCCTGCAAAAACATGAGCACAGTGAGCTTACGTTCCGAAGTATGTTGAAAGCTGCAGGCTCGCCTCTTCGACCCAAATTGCGCGGCAAGTTTTTTCAAGTCATGCACAATTCGCGCCCAATACTGGCGCCAGCGCCGGGCTGTTTTTACAGCCGGCCTAGCGCGTTGAGCGCGGCCGTCAGCTCGTTCCACAACGCTTTTTTATGCGCAGCACTCATACCACAAGCCTCTCGCCAAGTACGGGTGCTGCTTCATAAACTCAACAAGCAGAGCGGTTTGAGCTGCCGATACGCGGGGTCCTGGAGGTGCCGCCATTTTTTCGTACTTTCAATTTTCGCCGGACCGCAGCAAATTAATACAAGCAACAAGTCGTATCGTTTCACATATCATTTCACCATGCCGTTAAAAAATAGCGGTTACACTTACTCAATGTTTTGTAGCATTATCACAACATAATCACTGTTTTTCTGAAACGTAATAAACTTCACAAACAAACAAAATAACAGATCATTTT
The DNA here is from genome assembly GCF_013339745.2 of Dermacentor silvarum. Classification (NCBI taxonomy): domain Eukaryota; kingdom Metazoa; phylum Arthropoda; class Arachnida; order Ixodida; family Ixodidae; genus Dermacentor; species Dermacentor silvarum. The sequence goes on from NC_051163.1 coordinate 89,969,654, forward strand.
CCCCGGTTAAGTCCACTTCCAACATGTAGGGGGGCTTTATCACTGCGCACTTCACCCACACCCGGAGACAGACAGTTCAGATCGTTGTGAAAAGAAAAAGGTTGCTTACCAGTATCTGCTGCGATGTACTGCTTTCCAACCTTCATCGATTCTTGGCTATCCTGTGCGAATAAAAGCAAATGTGAGCATCCCGCGACCACCGCAGATGTTCAGATGCGACTGTCTAGGCATTCGGCACAAGAGGTCGATGTTGTTTACTCACCTTGCGCTTCGCTTTCACGGTTTCCATGATGTTCACAGCTTCCGAAATTCTTCTCGGGCGAAAGCGCACCACGGAGGCCGAGACTCATCTAATCGTGCAGCGTTACGGGCAAAGGTACACTAAATGCGGGCCACGGCACTGATCAGCTGCTTCTACGTAGCCGCCATCTTACCTGTGCACAGCAAAATGGCTCGGACTGGCTCGAATGCGGAATCGACGCGTGTGTGACTACGGCTCGAAAAATGCGAATACTTGCTAATAATTGGCAATACGCGTCTACCACTTGCGCGTCAAAACATTACAAAACAGTTTTAATGTCAGCGAAAAACAATGATCTATTTATTAGGCGTTTACATCTAACATGAAGTTGCTATACGGCCCCTTTAGGAGTAAAAAACAAGCAAAGCGTGCTTCCGGCAAAGATGGAGGCTGCTGATTGGCCTGTTTGAAAAACGCCCATACGCATGTTCTGCGGCGTCATTTTGACGTCAGGAGTTTGGAATCAAACCAACTTGGAATCATTTTACGTTATAGCGTCCCAGGCGCTATAACGGCAGCTTACTTATAGTGGGCAGCTTACTTCGCGTCATTACTCCCCACGTGAAAAGCGACCGTCCCGGTCGCCGGTTGGAGAGAATAGAGGGCGACAGAGGGCGTGGGAGATAGTTGATCAGAGGGGCACTTCTTCGCGGGCGTAGTACGGCTTCGCGGTCACGCTCATCTACTTCGATCTGCCAGTACCCAGACTTAAGATCCAACGAGGTGAGAAATTGGGCGTGGCGTAGACGGTCCAGAGCGTCATCGATCCGTGGCAGAGGATAAATGTCGCGTTTGGTGACACTATTAAGCCGTCTGTAGTCTACGCAGAAGCGTAGTGTGTTGTCCTTCTTTTTAACTAAAACGACGGGTGACGCCCATGGACTTATGGATGGCTGAATCACGTCATCATCTAACATTTCTTGAACCTGGCGCTTTATCACCTCCCTTTCCGTAGGCGCAACGCGGTAAGGATGCTGACGAACGGGGCGTGCTGACTCGTCCGTAGGAATGCGATGCTTCGTAACGGAGGTGCGCCGGTAGAGAAAGAGCCAGAGAAGTCGTTGATAAGGTCCAGTAGCTGCTGTTTCTGTCGTTCTGATAAGCCCTGGTTAATCTGAATGCGATCGATCAGGTTGGCCTCTATCGATGAATTAGGGGAAGCAGTTTCTAGCGAGGCAACATCAGTGAAGGCAGCAATTTCATGGAGGAAGGCGACAGCTGTGCCTTGCGGTAAGTGCTGATATTCGTTGCTGAAGTTTGTCAGCAGGACTAATGAGCGTCTGTGCTGAAGCTGAACGAGGCCCCGTGCAATTCAGATGTTCCGCTCAAGCATTAACGGAATGTTTGCCTCGGTGATGCCCTCATAGCCGTCGAATGCGTCGCCCGTTACCAGGGTCAGTGGGCTGCTTCGTGGCGGTACCGTTATGCTGTCTTCGACGATGCGCAAGGCGTTTTCGGTGGGATTCTCGTCGCCAGCGTCGCTTGCTATGGCTTTTGCCGTAGAGAACGTCACGCTCGATTTTTCTAGGATAATTATGGCTCCATTCGCCTGTAGAAAGTCCATGCCGAGTATCAAGTGCCTCGAGCAGCTGGGCAGAATAATGAAGACCTCGACGTACGTAAATCCACGAATATTTACCCGAGCAGTGCATCTGCCCACGGGAATTAATAGATGCGCTCCAGCAGTACGGACATGCGACCCAGTCCACTGCGTAAAAACTTTCTTTAACTTTGACGCAAGCTCTCTGCTCATAATCGAGCTCACCGCCCCAGTGTCAATTAAAGCGGTAACTTCTTCGTCGTCTATGGTAACCAGAATGTCTGACGTTACCACTTGCCTTTGGGCACTGGAGTGTGACTGAACGTCGGTGCTTTGTCGTCGTTGTCGTCGTGATGGAGGATATTCGAAGCGCTCGGCGTCAGCGGCCTCACCTCCGGAGGTCGCTGGACTCAGTTTTCCGGGTTTGCAGGGCTGGGTGAACGACGCCTACGAGCGTCTCGATGAAATAAGGGACTTGGCGATCGGTATCGAGCAGGCGATGCCGAACGGGGCTCGTGCCTTCGCTGCTCGAATGAACTGTCGCGACTCGCGATGAAGTTCTCTATCTCCATCGGGCGCGGACCAGGTCGTGGACGAGGTGCACCTGGAATGAACCCGCGGAGGCCCAGGCGTCGTTAGGGGCACATCCTGTAGACGTGGCCAGCCTCTCCGCAATGAAAACATAGGAACCTGAGGTCAGGAGCCCGCCAAACGTCGCTTTTTCTGGGCCTCGACTCCTCGATGGACGGCGGACTGCGACGCCAGAACACTACTTCAGTATGTTCGGAGGGGCGCATGACGTTTGAGGGGCCGTACAGCGACGGTCGTCGTACGGCGTCCGCATAAGTCATTCGGACTGGCTCCCGCTGTTGTGGTACCTTGTAGCGTTCAGGAGCTTGGACGGCTTGCCCAATCTCGTCGGGCACTATCTCCGCCACAGAAATTCGGGCTGTCGGCGCGTCGGTTACCTGCATTTTGTGGAGCTCTTCTCTTACCACAGCCGTGATCAATTCGCGTAAATCCTCGAGGTGGTTTTCCGAGGTCATGCTAGAGCGGCTGTGTGAAAGTTCCATCACGTTGCGGTTGTATTGTCTTGCACGCTGTCGAAGGGCCCTTTCCATTGCTGTCGCTTCAGCAAGGAAGTCTGCAAGTGTTGTGGGCGGATTCCGAATAAGTCCAGCAAAGATCTCTTGCTTCACACCTCGCATCAAATGTCGCACCTTCTTATCTTCGGCGATTGAGGCATCCGCACGTCTGAATAGCCGAGCCATGTCTTCAGTATACGTGGTGACGCTCTCGTTTGGGGCTTGGAATCTTGCCTGTATTGCCAGCTCCGCTCGCTCCTTCCTGTCCATGTTAGAGTATGTGGCGACCAGCTGCTGTCGAAATTCGTGCCACGAAGTGAATGTCGTTTCATGGTTATGGAACCACGTCCGCGCGGAGTCTTGGAGAGCGAAGTACACGTTGCGCAACTTGCGGTCTTCGTTCCATCCGTTGCATTCGGCGACCCGCTCGAAAAGGTCTAGCCAATCTTCCACGTCTTCAGTAGCATCTCCGTGGAACGCAATCGGCGTCTGTGGCTGGTTGAAGATTATCTGCGCCGGCGAAACTAGCCGCAGCAGCAGGAGGCTGTGGGCTCAGGTTCATCGTCCGGATACGATCGGGCAACACACTGTGCTCAGGTTGGAGCCCTTGAAGACAGCGGCTGGTGCGTACGTGCACAGGAGTAATCTCTCCCGGACTACTCACTGGGGATGAGTCAGGCGTACGCTGCGTCTCCGGCAATGGTATCATATACCCAGCACCTCCACCAGTAAAATGTCACGAAGATAATTAATACGAACTTGCCGAAAGAGAACAGTCTTCTTTAATGATGGCCGACACTCAAAGAACGCGCGCACACCTGCGCCCTTCGTCGTCTTCTCTCTGGCCATCTTGTGCCTGTAGTGGGCCGCTTACTTCGCGTCAATGTATATATATATATATATATATATATATATATATATATAAGACGAACGTTGCGGCATATTTACTGACAGACGTTTCGGCCGGAGGACCAACATTCGTCGGCGTGATATATATATATATATATATATATATATATATTGTAGTGAAGACGAATGCCCGGCGCTGCAGCCACATCGCCAGTCATCCGGGAAGCGCGAGCTCGAGATTGCCTGAGCCGCTCTGGTTGAGACACGCTGCCAACGCTGCCCGCTGCTCTCTTGTACTGTGTTCACATTAGATTCTGGTGGAGGTGATGCGGTTTCCCCCAACCTGGAATTACGCACCCGAACTCTGCCGTCCGTCATGCCTGACGACCCCAGCCCGACATCCCCACCGGTTACTCCAGCCATCGTATGTGCCGGTGCCCAGCGTCAGCGGGATCCTGACATCTTCTGCGGCACCGATGAGAAAGACGTTGAAGATTGGCTGGAATCGTATGAACGCGCCAGCAACACTAACAAATGGGACGACACCCAGAAGCTCAACAACGCGATGTTCTATCTGTCGGAACCACCAAGCTGTGGTTTCGAAACCACGAAGCCGATCTCCGCACATGGGCTCGCTTCAAAACCAGCATTGCAGACGTTTTCGGCCGCCCTGGCGTGCGCAAGCTTCGCGCTGAACAACGCCTGCGCAGCCGATCCCAGCAAACTGGTGAAACGTTCACCAGCTACATAGAGGACATCGTCGACCTCTGCCGGCGTGTCAACCCGACGATGGCGGAGGGGGACAAGGTACGTCACATCATGAAGGGCATTTCCGACGATGCCTTTCATATGCTGCTGTCAAAAAGCCCTGAGACAGTTTCTCAGGTCATTGAGCTTTGCCAGAGTTTCGACGAGCTCTGCAGGCAGCGTCTTCTCACACGGCGCCCACCTGTGTCCGATGAAAGCCTCGCGAGCGTGGCCGTGGCTCCTGACATGGACTCCCTGCTTTGCCACATTAAAGAGTTCGTCCGTGCTGAGGTCGCTCGCCAGCTTTCGCTGCTGTCCTCAGCCACGTCACCACCCTCGTCTTTGCCGGCCAACCTTCGCCAGGTCATCCAAGAGCAAGTTTGCGCCGCTCTCCCTTCTGCCCGCTAAACTCCACCGGTGCCGACTCCCGTTGCTTTTCCCGAGGTGACTGCACCTCTTAGCTATGCCGAGGCTCTCGCGCGGCCACCACCTCAGACCTTTGCGCCATTCCCATCAGCCGTGCCACTGCGTCCAGCCCCTCACTTCGTTCAGCCGCGGTACCCACAGAGCAGTGGACAATGGCGCACTCCTGACAACCGCCCAATATGTTTTGCATGTGGTCTACCTGGCCACATTGCACGATTTTGCCGTCGCCGTCCAACATCCTACCGCCGTAGCTTCGACACCGAACCATACGGTTCACCATACCCGTCGTCCTCCGTGCCTCAGAACCCTGGCCAGATGTCTTCTTACTCGGGCCACCGCCCTCTTGTTGACCGCCGTTCGCCATCGCCCCGACGTCGCTCGCTTTCACCGATGCGTCGTCGTCCTTCTACGCCCGAACGGGAAAACTAATCGCCGCAGTTCCAGAGGCGAGAACTGCGTCACCCACGAACAGACCAAGGCGTCTCCCTTCTCCGACTAATATTATTGATGTATATGTGGACGGCGTCGCTGCACTCGCCCTCGTTGACACTGGTGCCGCAGTTTCGGTTATTAGTGCCACACTTTGCCGTTCGCTCAGGAAAGTTACGACGCCACTGTCCAACGTATCCCTTCGTGTTGCCAGCGCAGACCGCATCACGCCTGCAGCTGCGTGTACTGCTCGTGTTGTGATCAACGGCCTCCTCTACATCGTCGAATTTTTGGTGCTGTGTTCTTGTTCCCATGATCTTATTTTGGGCTGGGACTTCCTTTCCACTAATAAGGCCGTCATCGACTGTTCTCATGCTGAGGTGGAATTTCAAACGCTGTGCGACGCCCCGCTCCTTGACGCTCGTGAACCTGACGATAAAGTTTTTGTTGCCGAAGACGTTACCATTCCACCGCACTCTTCTGCCCTAGCCACGGTGTCATGCAACCTTGTTGCTGATGCCAGCGCACTTTTTACGCCATCCGCCATTTTCACTCGTCGCAAATGTTCCCCGCTGCCTTTCGCTGTTTTGGACGTTCATGCCGGCATCAGCAGACTGCTCGTCTCCAACCAATTGTCCTGTCCTCTCACTTTGCTTCGCGAGGAATGCGTTGGCAGCGCATTCGCATATATATCTGGAAGATGTAGTGAGGCATCCTTACCAGCGCTGTCTAGTGGGTCAGGCTCTCCAGCGCATCGCTCGGACTACGCCGCTCGCGCCCGCAGTTCCCTGAGCTGATCCAACGGTCGGCTCTAACGCTTGCGTGCAATAAACGCCTTTACAAGTGGTGGAGAGTGCTACGCTCGAACGCATCCGGGAGCTTCGATCCCGTACCCTCTCCTCAACCATGTCTCAGGACGCATCTCAGCCGACGTCCCAGCAAACGCCTCCTGCACCATCCGTCGTGTGCTCTGGTCTACCTCACCACAAGGATCCTCCTGTTTTCAGTGGCACAGACAACCACGACGTGGAGGACTGACTGTCCACGTACGAGCGAGTAAGCGTCGGCAATAAATGGGACGATGCCGCGAAACTAAGCAACGTACTCTTTTACCTCGCCGGCGTGGCAAGCCTCTAGTACAACAACCACGAGACGGAAATTCCGACATGGTCCGCGTTCAGGACCTCATTGGTAGCTGTGTTTGGTCGTCCTGCTGCGCGCAAGGTGCGAGCAGAATCCCGCTTGCGAGAACGAGCCCAACAGCCTGGAGAGTCCTTCACTAGCTACATCGAAGATATCCTGGACTTGTGTAAGCGCGTGGACGCGACGATGTCGGAATGAGACAGAATCAGAAACGTCATGAAAGGAATCGAGCACGCCGCTTTCAATATGCTGCTCGCTAAGAACCCACAATCCGTAACAGAGATCGTTACGTTATGTCAAAGTTACGAGGAGCTACGCAGGCAGCGCTCGTTGACTCGTCGGTCCTCATCACGCGACGAACACATTGCTGGTCTGGCTACCACCTTCCACCAGACCGCACTGCTTGCGGAAGTGAAAGCATTCGTTCGGGACGAAGTAGCACGCCAACTCTCATTGGTACCCTTTGCTCAACCGTCCCATGTGGCACAGCCCGCTTCGACTATCGTGCCTCCGCTCCGCCGCGCCATCGAGCAAGAAATCACCGAGGTCTTGCCAGACCAACGCCACCATGTTCCTGCGTCTGTGCCACTGAGCTACACCGAGGTCGTGGCACCACCCCAACAGGCTCCGGCACCAGCACCGCTCAGCTACGCTGAAGTCGTCGCGAGGCCCCACCCACTCTCTGCTCATGTGCCCCTTACTTATGCCGGTGTCGTGGCTAGGCCTCCAGTGCAGCCCTATCACCAGCCGCTCCATACAGCGCGTGCTCCGACGTGGACGGGACCAGCCACAGCGAACCGGTGGCGTACATCTGACAACCGGCCTATATGCTTTGCCTGCCGCTAAGCCAGTCACGTGGCCCGTTTCTGTAATCGTCTGCAGCCGCCCAGCGTCGCATCATCCATGACCAACCGTTCAACCCGTCCATATTACGACCCATTTTCCGGTGTGTCACCAACATACCGCCCGCCGCCGAACACCCGCCGTTCCCCATCTCCGCGCCGGCGCTCGCTATCGCCGATGTGGCCTCGTGCCGCCCCTCGGGATGAGGAAAACTAACAGTCGCAGTCCAGGAGGCAAGGGCTGCGACAACGTCGAACTGCACAAGTCCTCATTGCAGCCCATCCAATGTGCTAGACGTGTTTGTCGACGGTGTCCGCGCGTCTTCACTCGTGGACACAGGAGCAGCCGTATCTGTTATGGACGCTAAACTTTGCCGCTTACTTCGGAAAGTAACGACACCCCTGTCCGGACTATCCCTTCGAACAGCCAGTGCTCAGCACATTCGACCCTTGGCGTCTTGCACTGCTCGTGTAGAAATTGAGGACGCTGTATACGCTATAGAATTCTTCCTCATTTCCTCCTGTTCTCACGATGTCATCCTCAGCTGGGGTTTTCTCGCGCACCACAATGCCGTTATCGATTGCGCACGGGCCGAAATAGAACTATCGCCGCTGCTAGATTTGACACCCACTGACGCTCCGTCGCTTTCCAGGAAACTAATCGTCGACGCCGACACTCAGGTTGCTCCCAACGCCTCAATGATCGTGTCCATGCGCTGCAGTGGCCTCTCGGACGCCATTGCATTACTTTCGCCGTCTGGCCGTTTCCTCGCAAGGAAGGGCCTGTTGCTACCTTTTGCGACCGTGGACATTATCAAGGCTACTTGCACAATTTTCGTTTGCAACCCGTGCCCATACCCTGTCATGCTGCTCCGAGGAGAATGTGTTGGTACCGTGGAAGCCATCGACGACGTGCAAGTTATCGACGTCACCGACTACCCCAATTGCGCAACCTACCCTACGCTCAGTGCTGTTTCTACTGCTGACACATTGCCCGGAGATGTATTTGGTGCCTCCATCGCTGGGACCCTTACAGAGGCCCAGCGTTCCCAGCTGCTGTCGCTCCTGGATTAATTTCGTTCGTCTTTCGACGTGGGGCAAGCTTCCTTGGGTCGGACTTCAACTGTAACGCACCCCATCGAAACTGTCTCTCACCCACCATTGCGACAACGCCCGTATCGCGTTTCTGCCAGCGAGCGTCAAGTGCACTCTAAAAAAAAGGGAGTGAGAATGGAACAACGGGCTCTGTTCCTCCTTCAGGCCAGCGAGTTCCTCCTTCGAGCGAGGTTCACGCGCTGCGCCCTCTTGCGGCAATCGTAAATGGAGGAACTTTCCTCCCTTAGCGCGAGCACGCTGGGACCTGAAAATGAGTTGCGCCGTGATCCCGTCTAGCGCATTGCGATTTCATCGGCTGCGACCGATCGGTTCCCTCTCTACGAGCACCATAGGCGATCACTTCACCCACTGACTGTGTTTCAGTGCCTTCAATGTGCTGCATGGATACTTCATCGCGCAACGATGCGCATGCGATATCATGAATGTCGGTGGAGGAAGGTTGATCGCAAAACAGGCAAGTTATTTTATTCTCGATCATTGGTATGCGCATACGAATTGCTCTCAGCAATAGGCTATACGTTTTAGACGCAGTCCTTTTAGACAGTATTTACTGCACTGAGATGCAAGCAAGACCTTAAAACGTACAGGTAATCTAGATCTTCTTGCTCATGTATGGAATAATGCTTAAGGATATTTCTTTTCTTTATTCTCGCGGTACATGTGGCTGTCGTGCGATTATTATTAGTGCGAAAGTGCCTATTAAGTTGCGTTCACAAAAAACAAATATGTGGAAACGCGTACGTGTAATGAAAGCGGTGCAGAAAGTGGCCGATAGTATCCCGAAATCGATCGCCACTGAAATTTATGGCCGCAGTGGCTATGGTGCTTTATTTCCTTATGGTCGCGGCTTCGACTCCGGTTCCTGTGGCCGATTGCGGTAGGGGCGGAATTTGAAAGCAACTGTAGTCTCTTGTCAAGTTTTTATGCAAATCGTAACATATTATTCTACAGCTATTTTAACTATGTTGTTTACGTGGTTCAAAACAAACAAGGCCAAGTGATCTGATTTGTTTTTCATGCACCATGCGACATCATATACTCCGTAAACTCCTGGCGCCTTTGAACAAGTACGGCAATTTTTTTTTTTTTTGCTTAGAATTGAAGCGTGATCAAGCAGTTAAAGAAGAAGAAAGGCAGAATTTGTAGTAAAGGGGCCAGGTGGTGGAGGAGAATAAAGAAGAAGTTAGTAATGTCGAGCTGAAGAGTACTATGTTTATTATGTGCGGGATTGTTACATAATTTGGCGCAGCCGACGAGACGAAGCAATACGTGGGTGACTTTCTTTGTGGAGAACAGCAGGTAGCTCTGTGATATTCAGGAAATATCAAGTCGAGGACAATGCCGCCACTAATCTTCCCAAACACGTCGCTACAGTGAGCTTCTGAATCTCGTTCTGGATGAATCCTCAGTGTCTTAAGAATTTTTGAAGCAACAATCAGTGAATGTAAATATTCCGCAGCGTCTTTTCAACAAGCTGGTGTTCACACCGATAGATAGAACCTTCATGGTCCGACAAACTTCATCTGGCGAGCTACAGACAGTTCTTCAAGCCATATCATATCAACAAGAGCAAATTTCGCTGCAGAGCTCCATTATTGAGACTCTGGCTTATGCTTTAACCTTTTATCACGTTTCATCACAAACATTTCATCACAAATAGTATGTCCTGAAACGTCCGACGGCTCATCCGACAGTCCAGAAAGGTGGATAACTTTCTATGAACAAGCTGCGAAGAACAACGGATAGCTGTCTGATGAAGACCTAGAGACCAACATGCGACCATTCCTTAGTGGGATAGCAAGAAAGTGGTACGAGTGGCGACGAGAGCTTTAACCTTGGTTTAAATGGTAGGAGAGTTTCCTTCTGACATTAAGCAAGCATCCGGTTGACCAGTGGCATGAGGCAGTATTCTACCGTTTCAAGTCCAGCACGCCACTCGAGTATTTTCTAGAGAAACAGCGACTTATTCGCTTCGCTGAACCTCGACTGTCGCTGTAATCACTTGCGCCTATCATCCACGGTTTACTAGATATTTGCAATGACAGGTTCTAGCACAAGGCCTGAAAACGCTCGAAGCGCTCTTGGAGCTGCTAAAGCTATTCCCGCATTGCTGGACTGAGCGAAGCTATAAGGTCCGAAAAAACTTTTCAGGGACACCAAGCGTCAATCGCTTCGATGATAAGTGTTCGTCGGTGTCGGAGGGTGTCAGGTCTAACTTTGGCGCGAGCATCGCAAGACCTATATCTCCCGGACAGAAACCCACATAGGTAAACGATGAAGAGCAAAAAGAAGCCGAAGGGAATTCTAAAGATATCTCTACAGAAAATGAGGCAGTCCAACTTGTGTCATCAAGTTATTGCATACACAACTCGAACTGGACGGTGAGACAATTCGAGCTCTTGTAGACAGTGGAGCTTCCGTTTGAATTATAAAAAGAAGCGGATCCGAAGCAGAGAGCATATTTACAGGAAAAACAGTGGTTGTTCGAGGCTACGATGGGCGTGAGAAGGAACACTGAGGTGGAATGCGCCTAAAGCTTAAGTACAAATCACGAGCTGCAAAAATACTGGTACTCGTTATAGAAGGCATTGAGTTTGACTTTCTACTCTCCCCTCCGGACATGAAGTTGCGCAAGCTTAACATACACTATGATGATGCTGTGTCTTTGAGCCTCGATGGGCATGAGCCGCAACCTTTTATAAAAGAAAATGAAAAAAAAAATCACCGCATATCCACGAAGTGCATCTTGATGAGTGGGGCGAAGCAGTGCGGTGTGTGATATGTGGCAATATATATGTGGTGTGTGATATGTGACTGCATGGCACAGACCTTGCCCGCTACCAAGCAATCTTTGCACGTCGATCAAACCACGCACTCACTGTGATTACCACCGGAGAACTCTTGCTGCAGCACTGCGATGGCGTTGACTGGCGACTGTTGGTTTCGTATGTTGCCGATTTTGGTCAATGCGTTGTCGAACCACAGGCGATCACACACCTGGCAGCTGTGCCTGACACTGCGTTCGAGGAAATCGTGGTTGAACCGCGCATCGGTGACTCCCGTCTCCAGCCGACAACGTTTCTGGCGTTTAGCCGCCGCTTCCCGAGCTCTGACCTCAAGGGTAGCAGCTTGTTGTCGGCGTTGCCGCTTTGCCACCGCTTCCCTCGCTCTCGCCTCCGGGGTAGCTTGCCTTCGGCGTTGCCGGCGAGCCGCCGTTTCCCGCGCCCTCGCCGCCGGAGTCGCTTGCTGTCTGTGTAGACGCTGAGCCGCAGCATGCCGCGCCTTACGTTCGTCCATGGCAGAAAGAGATTGTGTGGTCTAGAACGCACCATACACACCAGCGCTATCTCGTGTATAGACGTTGAGCCGCTGCATGCAACGTTTCATCCATGACAGACAAATGGCGTGGCAGTCGATGTGAGCACAGACGAAGCCTGACGGAAAAGGCTAGACCCTAAGGAGCTTCACCCCTAATTCGTGTTGTGAAGAAAGGAGATGAGATCCCTCGAATATATTCTGAATTACCCTGCTGCGGAGGCTATCTTCCAGGTACTAAGAAGTTTGAAGTCTCGTTTAAATTACATGACAAAGCTGTAGTACGGAGGAAACCTTACAGCCTCACCAGAGAATTGAAAGCATGGCTGAAAGAGCTTGCGAAGATGCTGGGCGCAGGTATTATTTGTCTGTCCGTATCAGCATCTGCATCGCCGATAACCATAGCACCCAAGGAAGATGGAAGCCTCCTACTCTGCACGGACTATAGAGCAATTAACAACCACACACATCTCATTCCGTTTTCTATCCCAAAATAGAGGAAATTATTGATGACACAGGTGGACGTACTTGGTTTTCTATGTAGAACTTTGTAAATTTTTTTGCAAGTACCACTTCAAGAGGATACAAAGCAATATACGGCGTTCATAACTCCGTTTGACATCTACGAATACAACCGCCTCCGCTTCGGATGAAAGAACTCGCCCATCTGGTTTCAGATGACAGGTGAATAAAGTAAAGTTTAAGGACCCAACTCAACAGATAATATTTCCGACGCACTCGAGCGTACCATTTGAAGTTATTCACATGTGCTTCGCTGAAATCCGAAAAAAATCTAAAGACGTCAAGAAAACGCAAGCATTCCTGTTGTGTGTGGATGAGTGCACCAGGATGGTGGCAGCAAAACGGGGGAAGGCGGACGCCAACAGTGTGATTTCCTTTTTATGCCGAAAGATGTTTGACAACGTTAAAGCAGTAGTGTCAGACAATGGACCTGCCTTTGCGTGCCATCACCTTAAGCAACGGGCCGAGCGACGTGGAGTTACGCTCAGGTTCACAGCACCGTATCACTTAGCAGCTAATGGGCTAGCTGAGCGAGCTATTCGGGACATCAAACTGTACATAAATATGTATCCAGACTTCCCAGGTGGATGGAAGTGCTGCCTTGAAGCGGCGGTAGCTCATCATAACCAATCCTATAAAACAGCTCGGGGATGCACATAGCTTTTTGCTGCTACGCAGAACCTAACCTATTTACCAGCCGACACGTCTCTAAGAATTCAAGCAGCGCTGCAACTGACATAAGAGTGAAGAAACGAAGAGAGCGAAGTACCGTGAAATGATGAAAGACAAAACACAACGATATCAAGAACAGAGGTTGGAGACTTAGGGCTAGTAAGAAAAGGACTGTCGAACTCATACGCAAATCACAAAGAGCCATTCGCTGTTGTCAAATCAGCAAGTCAACAGGGAATCTTAAAGACTCTTGGGTATGTAGGCCCCAATGGCACCGTTGAATCAACCTCTATAGCAAACGTTTTTAAATACCACCCCAGGAGGAATGAAAACAATGGCGGCGGGAGTGAAACGTACTAAAGCAGTTGAAGAAGAAGAAAGACATAATTTGTAGTAAAAGGCCCAGGTGGCGGAGGAGAACAAAGAAGAAGTTAGTAATGGCGACGTGAAGAGTACTCTGTTTATTATGTGCGGGCTTGTTACAAGCCTTATATGTCGAGTCGGTCGAAAAATTGCTTGAGAAGTCAGAAAACCCGTTTCATATACAGGACGAAAACGCGCCGTTTGAACTATTTGTGTGCCCAGTTGCGAGCTGGCATCCGGAATAGTGGCAAACATCCCATTGTTCGCGATAAGTATAAGTGACCCATAGGCGCAGTCCATTCTAGGAGCTCGTAAGCTCTCGGCGTTCCCTATGCGCCATACGTAAAAGGAGCCCTTACAACAAGGCTAGAAATGCCTAAGCGGGTATTAAACGGAAGATATTGAGCAGGATAGGACGCACTGGCAAACACCCAAACAGTAAGGATGGAAGGTTGTTAAAGGGGACCCAAAACAAATGAATGAGCAACGCGTGCACAAATTACGCATGCACGCACAGCAGTCCCCGTCCGCTGCATATGACACCATGAAAGCGTTGGTTATGCCGCTGAACAAATTAACAGGAAGCTCTGAGAAAAGGGCCTCTCGAAGATATCCGTAGTATAGCGCTTGGTGTGAGACGGAATGTATATTTTCGGTAATGTTAATATGTTCATTTCTCGGCTCGAACTCGTCACGCCTATATAAATAGCGCATTATCCATCAGCACAACCGCCAAACGGACCATTACCACGCATAACACATTCTGCACAACGCCGACAGTCATATATTGATACGCATATCTTGGACAAAACGCATTCAGGAAGGTCCCTCTGAATTTCCTTTTTTTATCACCGGCGTAGTATAGCGCGCTTACTACTGAGCATATCGGCAACGCGTGGTGACATTAGAGGCCACAAAGCGGCACTCAGACGACAGCGCAGCGGGAACAGCGCTTTAGGCGCGCACGTGGCACCATGCACAAGCACTAACGAGATTAGCATTTATGGCGGTAGCCATCATCGCGTTAAAAACTACATAAGCTTATAAGTTATTTGTCCGCATGTCAAGCAGTTTGGCTTCATTCCATGTTCTCAAAAGGCAAAATGAAATAATTGCAAAGATAATAGACAGCGTCCCCTGCTAATCTTCCAGGAGAGAAATTCCATGTGTTAACAAACTTTGTGTGGATCATTAGGACTTATGACAATTAGGGGCGCTATAACGTGAAATGATTCCAAACTGTTTTGATTCCAATTGCTGCAATCCGCCTCCACGATTGGTCAAAACATTTTCGGTCCACTGCCAACTTCGACTGTCTGTCACGCGACGTCAGGAAAACTGCGATAGCTCCTCATCTGATATAACTTGTACGCACTGATTTCGCATGGCTAAACCACACAAAAGAAAAATAATCATTCCTGATTCGACACCTTTTCAACATTTGCCCTCTGCTATTGTTCCAATGTTTTCTGGTTACGCCCACTTCGCCTGTCTGTCACCAGACCTCACAAAAGCACGAAAACTCACCACGTCAAAGGGACGTGTACGCGAAAAAAAAAGCAATAATATGCCGAACAAAACTGAAAATTTTTCTGAATAGCCACACACTACCCCTTTCCGAAAGGAATAGAAGATGGCTGCCCGCCAATCGCTCAGGCCCTCGCTACTCACACCTGTCGGTGAGTATGTGTTCATTTGCTCAAGCTAATCTTCCAGGAGGGAAATTGCATGTGTTAACAAACTTTCAAAGCAAAGAGGTTTAACAAACCTTTTTGCGTGGCAGCAAAACGCTATTGAACCCTTTCGGCACGTATACGACATCGCTCTGCCAAATATTCCTTGCTGAGGATCCGTTTTAGTGGCATTCTTATCCTTCCGTTACACGCCGCCGCGATTTGCGACTAGCCACCGCAAGCTAAGTAAGGCGAGGCGGACCAACCGGAGAATCCGGAACAACCCTCTTCATGCGGTTACCTATTTTCACTGTGCTGGCTAGGCCCCATCGAAACCCTCTCCACTAGAGCATGCTCCTCGCCTCTTGTCAGCCAATTAGGTAAGAAAAACAGCTGTGTGTAGACAATGTTGTTGGTTTTGAATGGGAACAAAGGTGACCTCCTCTAAACAAGGAGAGTGTTTGATTGGGTTGTTCAGACAACGCTGCGGGTCACAGCCCGATGCTTGCGTCGGTGGTTACGTAAATTTGACGTCAGGAGTTTGGAATCACGACAGTTTGGAATCATTTTACGTGATAGCACCCTAGATACACGACAGAAGCAAACGCACATAGCTTACATTCTCGAGACGTGGTAGGAACATGATCGACGATTCAACGGGGTCTCGTTTTGGTTGAGTTGTCATTACCACGCACTCTTCGCTGGCGTAACAGCCGTCGTGATATTCGCAATTATCATTAAGGATAAAATGCTCAATCCTATCTGAGCATGAGTTCCAACGTACCACTTCCTGGAAGCAATAGAAAACATTTTAAATGGTGGCACATCAAAAATAACATACGAGCTTCAATATCCATGCATCCGCCTACCACACGATGGATTTGAGTTATGCGAAAAAGAAATACGTGGGGCTACTGAACAAAAATGCTTCTGTATCTATGACACATAGTAGAAGGCAATCGCACGAATTACAAACAAGGGTGAAAACTGCTTCAGCCGGTTTAACTTGACTGGAATTTTACGGCGTTAGAGATGAGCATTACGGGACAATGTTGAGCAGTGTATAGTGGTGATCTTACGTAACTTGTACCAATATTCTGCATCGTAAGCAAAAGTTTGCAATGGCATATTGTTAAGCTGCTGTCTGCGATAATACCTGACGATATGCCCCCGGATTTCGCAGCTAAAGAAAATAGGTGGCTCGCGGTAAACAGGGTTGTTATAATATGGCGTCTCAGGCTGGCTGTATCAGGGAGAAAGGCGTTGGGGTGGTGCGGCCTGACGGCGTTCGAAGTTATGCGAAGGTTGCCGGAACTCCGCCGTGTCGACGCGAACATCTTCATCATGCAAGGGCTGATTTTCGCCGTTAGTTTACAGTTGGAAAAGTACGGGCTGCTCAGGACAGCGTATGTCGAGTGTGCATAGCTGGTACTCCGGTCGTGCGTCTCTTCTTCCACCTTGTGCTCGAAAGTGCGGCAGTTCTTCCTTAACGAGTTGAAGAACCAACAAAGCGATGTCGTGGCAGGTGGAGATGTCCACGCTTGCTACCGGGTTGACTTTGTGAACCCTACCAAATTTTGGCAACAATTGTCGCGTCTTAAGCTCCTCAAAAGCACGACATCGACGTCTTAGATCACAAGGCGTCCGCAGGTCTTCCTTTGAAATAACAAAATTGTAGACATCTTCATCGATGCTCTTCCGGAGTTGTCCAACCTTATTCTGCAATTCTGCACCGTTTCAATACTTCGTCAATGTAAGTTGCCCATGTTTCCCAGGACAACTGTGGTCTTCGCGAAAGCGTATGCTCAGCCATCTTTCTTTCTGAAAGTGAGTCCCCGAAGCAGCACTTGATTTCCTCAACGAACATTTCACATGTAGTCATCGTGCTCTCGTTGTTATCGAACCAGAGAAATGCGGTTCCGTTAAGAAAGAAAACGACGTTAGCAAGTCGCGCCGAAAAGTTGCACCCATTGTGACCGCTTACCCTTTGATAATACTTGAACCAGTCGTCGATAGCCTAATCATCTTTGCCTGAAAAGGTGCGTGGTTCATTGTGAGGGATGCAGAAGATGATTTGCCTTGCATGCTTGTGTCATGGCTGCCGCTAGCTGCTTGCGGGTCGTTCATGGCTGCGTCTTCAGGCGGTAGTCCCACCACGCGCCGGCTTCGTCGGAGGGTGCGTAGAAGAAGGCTGTCCAGAGCGATTACCCAGCACCGTTAGTGCACTAAAGTTGTTACGGATGAGATGGGTTTATTTACAAGATTGTCCAGGGGGAATAGAGACGAGATCGTGGGACCGAAAGACTGCTTTTCGTTGACTTGGAGTGGGGGGGGGGGGGGGATGCTGCGGCGCGTTGGTGTTTCTTCTCCTCTAGTAAGTTTTGGTGGACAAGGTTTTCCAACAAAATTGTTTGTTTTGGAACACAAGGCTCACAACATCATCCTTGGGATTGACTTTCTTGGTGAATGTGCATTGATAGATTATGGGGCTGGTGAAATTTCTCATCGAAGTCACGTGATATCACCAATACCAGAAGTGTTCTACGTGGACAAGCCGGTAGTGTTTTCCGTGTCCCATGATGTCCTTTTACCGGCTCAGACTGCAGAATTTGTTCCAGTGACTTCTACGCATGGCCCTCCGCTTGGCTGTCGTGGTTTATTTGAGCCATGCTCCCCTACCATGTTAAAGAAAAATATACTGGTTCCTCGATCCATTATAGATTGTGTAGATGCTGGTGCTCACGTGTGCATGGTGAACACGTGTATGGAGCAAGTTTTCCTGCCAAATGGACTCAATGTGGCCACCTTTGACTAAGAAGCGACTGTCTCTATAGATGCTGTTGACGCTTCTACCGACGCGAGCTCAGCAAATCGCGACTACACCAAGAAATTCTCCCACATGACGAACAAGTAGCTGTCCTCTTCAGAGCGGAGAGAATTACAAAGGTTGCTCGTCTGCTCTTCGCCAGTATTCGATTTCGCACAACACGAGCGTCCAATTTCGCTTCCTGACTCACAAACGCAACACCGCATAAACACCGGCCAAGCAGCGCCTATTCGCCAGAAGCCGTAATGCGTCTCTCCTGCAGATAAAAAGGTAATCGACAGGCAAGTTCAAGAAATGCTATGAATAGGAGTTTTCCAGGAGCTTCAGTGATACTTGTTAGGAAAAAGGACAATTCTTGGAGGTTCTGTGTTGCTTATCGAAGACTTAACGAAACCACAACGGAAAACGCATAGCCTCTGACACACATAGACGATGCTAGCGATTCTCTTCATGCAGCCTCCTACTTCTCTTCCTTTGACTTTGGATCGGGATACTGGCAAATACAGATTCGGCCAACTGATGAGGAGAAAACTGCTTTTGTGACCCCAGACTGACTCTTCCAGTTCTATACCATGCCTTTCGGTTTATGCAACGCGCCAGCAACTTTTGAAAGGTTTATGTACACAGTGCTAAGCGGATTTAAATGTGCTATCTCGATGATGTAATCATCTTTCGAAAAAAAAACTTGAGGAACACAATCAGCTACTTGGCGTCGTACTGGACCGCATATAAAACGCAAGGCCGGTTTTAAACTGAAAGAAGTGTCATTACGGTGAGCGCCAGACTATCGTTCTCGGTTTTTTTTCGTCGACAAAGATGGTATACGACCTGACCCTGAGAAGATTGCTGCAGTGCGCGAATTCAGCCATTCAGCCAACCGAAGACAGCGAAAGACCTCCGAAGGACCTCTGAGTTCGTATTTTCGCCGGTTTATTAGGAACTTCGCCCAACTTGCTCACCCACTCACATGCCTACTTAACAAGGACATTCTGTACGTATGGACTAAAAAGTGCGAGGACGCGTTTCGTCAGCTGAAGTATTTACTAACCTCTGGCCCAGTCTTGTGCCATTGCGATCCCTGAGCCATGACTGAGCTACACGCTGATGCTAATGGTGTGGGCGTTGGCGCCGTCCTCGTTCAACTTCACCATGGGCGCCATCACGTCGTTGCGTACGCAAGTCGGACACTGACGAGATCAGAGCCAAATTACACTGTCACCGAATTGGAATGCCTGACAGTAGTCTTCACCAATCAGAAGTTTCGGCCATATCTTTACGGTCGCCATTTCCAGAGAGTGGCTGATCATCATTCCCTCTTTTGGCTTGTTGGACTAGGGGATCCTTGTGGACGGCTGGCACGCTGGGCGTTACGCCTTCAAGAATGCAACTTTTCTGTCATCCAGAAGAGCGGACTGTGTAATACCGATGCCTACTGTTTGTCTCTTCCAGCGTCGCAACACTCCAACGCTAACGCCGATGATTTCGACGACTCTCTTGGCAGCGTTACCGAGTTTCGTGACGTCAGTACCTTTAACTGTGAACAACGTCGCGATCCTACGCTAATACCCCTATTGGAGGCTGCCCGCACGTCAGGTGAGACCACGTCGTTCATGCTGTGTGACGGTCTGCTTTGCAAAAAAGTTGCAGTGGCTTAGCTCGGCTATGCCAGGATATACGTAGCGTTAGCAAAGGTTCAGCTGGTTATTCTTAGCTTTCCTGGTTGTCTCCTACGCTCAACCGCTAATTGCCAGGCAACTACTTCGGGATCCAATGAGTCAAGCTTCTCCGTTCTTCTGCGCTGTTGAGCAGCATTTGCGCTCTCCTTCTCCATGGCTATACCACACTGGTAAACGCCAGTCAGAAGCGCAGCGGCTCCAGCGCAGTGTCAGACGGCGACTGCACAGCGAGCGTGCGCCGGCGCCAGTGCGTCTACGACGGCTACGACGTCACTCCTCTGGAATGCGCAGACCGGCGGCGGTGAGTCGCGCGCGGCGGCGGCGGAGTGCGCGAGAGGTGCCGGCTCGGGTGGCTCCGGTGCGCAAGCCGTGTGACATCACTGATCCTTGCGCATGCGCAGCACGGCTCTTGATGTGCCGCGCGAAACGGGCTTGGCTAGGCCAGTGTAGCTAACGCTACAAAAGAATTACTCTGCTGACGGTGCTTTGTTGCTTGTAGTCGTTCTCGAACACCTCCGTGCTGCGATTCTTTGCGCTATGCATGACATCACATCAGGTCATCTGGGCTTTGCCCGCACGATTACTCGATTACGCCAGTGCTTTTATTGGCCGAAGCTATGGAAGAGCAGAAGACAATACGTTGCCAGTTGTCCAAGTTGTGAATGTCATAAGAAACCGGCGACGCCTCCGGCAGGCTTCTGGAAACCTGCGAAACCTCCTGCTTTACCATTTGAAAAAAGTTGGCATAAACTTGGTGGGCCCCTTTCCCAAGAGCTCTACCGGTCGTCGCTTGATTATTGTGCGCGTCGACTACTTGACACGCTATACTGGGACTGCGGCGCTTACATCTGCTACTGCCGCTGATGTGTCATGCTTTCTCCTTCATAATGTCATCCTGCGCCACGGCGCTCCACGTGTTGGGATAAGTGACCATGGACGGCAATTCACCGCCGACGTTGTTGAAGATTTGCTGCGCCTTAGCGGTTCGCTTATTGCCATTCAACGCCATACCACCCACAAACAAATGGCCTCACCGAACGCATGGATCGTACTCTTACCAACATGTTGTCACTGTACGTATGGGCTGATCACAAGAATTGCGACACCATGCTTCCCTTCGTCACGTACGCATACAATACAGCCAAGCACGAAGTAACCGGGTACGCGCCTTGCTATGTGTTGTATGCTCGCAGTCGCCAAACCCTCTTGGACACGATTTTCTCATTCACAATGAACGAAGACATGCTTTGCACAGACACTGTGTCATGCCGAAGAAGCGCGTCGGCTTGCTCGCCTACGAACACATTCCTCGCAAGTTTCAACCAATACACGCTATGAAGCCGGGCATATATATACTTGTCACTTTTGCTCCAGGCGATCGCGTTTTACTGTGGACGCCTCTATGGAAAAAAGGCTGGTATCGGAAGTATATCTCAACGTATAGTGGTCCATTAGTGATACTCAACCGATGAAGTGACGTCAACTAAGTCATAGCAAAACTGACCTCCGATAATCGCTGGTCGCGGAAGACACAAGTGGTTCATCTGGCAAGCCTGAAGCCCTACCATCATAAGGTTCTCGAATCAAGCGGTACCAACCATGTGGTTCCCTAACTCGCCAGGCGAGCTTCGTCTGCACCGGAGGAAGATATTACGCTGCGCGGTGGAGCCCAAGAAGAGAAGATGGATAGAGTGCGCGTGTGTTAGAAGGTGCTTGACTGCCTGCGATCTCGTCTCTACGTCCCATCGATCGTCTTGTAAATAAACCCATCTCATTCATAACACTATAATTAGAGGCCATTTTACTAAGATTAATATTTGCAACTTTTTAGGGCGGAAGCTTCATTACTAGGTATTTTAGAGCCTGTCAAGTAACGCGCAACTCATTTGCCTGGAGGACGTGAACCCTTATTGTAACTTTTGATTATTTCCAGAACTCTAAAGAAAGCATACGAGAAAGCATACATGAATGCTGGTTCGCAGTTTGAGCGTGGTGGTTTCGATGGAGTTTACTAGGAAATAGGCTCGCTTGATGGCTGCAATTCGGTTCAAAGAGTTGCGAATAAATTATTTGTGATTACTGCGGGAGGGAGATCGAGGAGCCATGCGATGTTCGCAAAATGATTTATCGCATGGCTGGCCTCGGTTACGTTGCACTTTAGGGCTGAACACTTGCGTGCAATAGTGTAGGTTTACGGCGCGCATAGCTTGCTAGTTCTGTGCACTCTCTTCCTTCTAATTTCTGACTGCGTTAACTTTCGCCATTTCCCTTCCTGTCCCCACCCTGCTGACCGGACATGTCGTCAGGCTTACCGCTTTTCTCTCATGCAGCCAATCTCTCCATGAATTTATCTCTCCATGAACTGCTTTATTAATGCCAGGAAGAGAGAATTTCATTTTTACTTCATACATGATACGTTATAGGGATATGATATTTGCTCATGCATGTCGTATAGCGCGAAGTCCGCAGAAGCTGAGTAGAGTACGCGGCGCGGAAGTACGCTTCTCGACGGGCATTCGGCCATCCTATTGCCTTAGGAATCCTGCACCTTCCACGTTCTGCAAATGACTTGCAAGATGAAGTATAGGAGTGCCACTTTGCGCATGCTTCATGGAGTACTAGGGTCGACCATTGAAACGCTATCTCAGAGAACGAAATGACAAGCACTACGCCACGCCATTGCAAGCTGAGTAATGCCATGCGCTACAGGGAAATTGCGGTTGCGAGGAGTCCGTTAGCTGCACAATTATCTGCAAGCTTCACGAAAAGTAAAGTCCAGCGTTAGAGGCAATGTATGAGAGTAGGCAGATTAGAGGTATCTATGAGAGTGAGGCAGATTTATCTTGCGATGAAGAATAAACCGCAATCGTTTATCTATTGCGGTTTATGTCAAAGGCGGCTATCAAATTGATATGGTGCCAGCACACGCTTTTATTCACAGATAATTCTATACTTGGTTAGGCCGGCTCCTTGTTTCTGCATACTGCGTAGGAAAGCTGACTCAATATAGAAGCAATGCAGTGCGCTACACAGAAGAAATGAAATGTTGGAGCCCACCTTATTGCAGCACGGGCAGTAGGACATAGGGTACTTCTTGTGACCCAAGCGCCCGTACTCATAAAACACACCGTACCGGAAATGGGCCCATTCATTCACGAAGGCGTAGGCTGAAATGCAAAGGAGTCAGCACTTTAGTGTTTAGTGTTTAAACACTGAAGCAACCTCTTCCGACCTGAGAAAGCACCAAAATGCTTTGAATATGTCTCCGCTATCCTGCTGCGCCATCAAACAAACTATCAGTTCTATTCTTCTCTTCATGTAGCTGTCAATGAAGCACATAAGCACCTGAACCACAGGTGAATGGTGAAAATGGTATGCGTGTTCAAGTCATTCCGTGACGATGACATGCTCCATGCATCTGAGATAACCTCCAAGGTTCAAAATAATGTGCACTTTTACGTCGTTTAACAACACACTCGTCGGCTTCGCACCAAAGCACGTCAAGTTTTCTGCAATGTCATTTCGTGTTCTTTTCTTTTTTTTATATATTTCCGAAACTTAGCTCTGCAGTGAAATTTCCCCTTGAGATGTTTTTCCACCGCACTACAACGTCTTCAGCAGTTGTAAGAAGGGGGTGGCGTAATGATTGTTGTTGGTAATTCACTTAGATGTGTTCGGGCAACAACATCGAAAGTGTGCGGGATTGCATTTGGTTACAAGTCAGCTTAGCGCGCTCTGAAGAAATGTGAATTGGATCTATCTATGGATAGATTTGACCTGTCTTTTTTATTAGGTAGTCTCTTCAATTGAAAGTCTAACATGTTTCCATAGCAAATACAGAGTAACTATTCTTGGTGATTGCAATACGCCTGGAATTGTTTGGAACATCCTTAAGACATTCTTATTATAATCATTACAGAGAGAACGAATCCAGTCTTTTGTAGACTTTCTGCCCTTCGGTCCCCTTCAGCAGCTTAACTCGATCGGCAATTCGTGTGGCAACGTCTTAGAACTTTGCTCTATATTGATCAAGGCTAATGATGTATCTCATTCTGGCATTTCCCTTGTGCATCGCATTACGCTTCATCCGTCACTAAAGACATGTCTCGGTGTGAGCCCGCAGGCAGAGCTCCTCCAGTGACATAAGGTAATTCTCTTACGGTTCTTTCAAGCTTGGCGATTATATTGGTTTATATCATACCTTGTCCACCACCGATTAGTCACTGATTACAGACAAAACCAATGTTGATGACCAAGTAGATCAGTTTACGGAACTTCATTTGGGCAGTATCTGGAAATGGATTCGTCAGTACAGAGCTAAACACTCTAAATATGGTTCTCTTCTGTACTTAAAGTGCCTTAAAGTATGAAGCTCGCGCGCACCAAAAATCACAATGTTCTGTGCGTAAGCAGTAGAGAAGATTTACGCTTTTTCGGACTCTCTGCAAACGATTCTATAAGCGGGATCACTACTAATATACGGCATTCATGAAAAAATACTCCTCCGACCGGCCTGCAGAATTACGGAAGTATATTCGCGAACGCTCTAATAGACGTGGAGAGTGTTTACGCCGGATCAACTATTGCGGCATGAATGTACAGTCGCGGAGCCTTCGCGTTCTATTTTTGAGTCTTACATACAGCTTCAGGTTTCAACAATGGTGTCAGGAAGCAGCACATCTCGTTTCCTAGACCGAGTACTGTGTTGTTTGAAGAAAAGCTGATCAGCGAATGACTTAAACGCTTGAGCTCTTTCCTATCCTCCGGCCCTCACGGCATCCCCTCCGCAATTTGAAAAGCTCACCACAGCATATTTGCCCTGTATTGACATTTATATTGAAGAAGTGTTTGAATACTTCCAATTTTCGGCACATTTTAAACACTGCTCATGTTTTTCCTTATTTAAATCTGGCTTTAAAACCGACGTCTCAAATTATCATACGATTTCCCTCATCTGTGTCATTTCCATCATTTATAAGCTTGTGTGTCACAAGAAGTAGTTATTCACAAGAAATCTATGCTGGTTCCGAATCAGCATAGAGTTCTTCACAGCTGCTGCGCTGTCACAAATCTCGAGATTTTCATGACACATAACTTCACGCCGGCACTTCAAAGGGTGCAGGTTGACACCATTTTCTGTGACCTCAGCAAGCTTTTTAAATGTGAAGCATTTCTTGGCGAACATTTGTTTCTTTGAGAGTATGTATGTATGTATCTATCTATCTATCTATCTATCTATCTATCTAGCCGCCTACGTTTTTGTGCTCTCATGGTCGACTCGTTAACTTGGTAGGTACCAAAATTGGCATATTATGACGGAGTATACGACGAAGATAAGTGATAGGTCATGACATAACTGTCATGATATGCGTGTCATTTATGTCATCATAATGTCCCAGCGAAATGATTAACACTCAAAAACCATTGAAATGGGTTCGGACGTGGGTATGAAGTGCAGGAAAAACTAAAGGATGCTGGTAAAAGTCATAGTAATGAGCATGGCTCACCAAGAATGGCAATTACTCAGCAAAAATCATTAACACTCAGGAACCACTGGTACGGACGTGGGCACTATATGAACGAAACACTAATGGATGACGGTAGAAATTATAGTCGTGACCATGATTGAGCAAAAATAACAATGACTCAGCAAAAAAGATTTACACTCAAAAACCACTGAAATGGGTTCGGACATGGGTGTTAAGTGAAGAAAAAAACTTTAGGATGGTGGTAGAAGTCACAGTCATGAGCATGACTCAACGAATATGATAATGACTCAGCCAAAAAAGATTAACACTCAAAAACCAATGAAATGGGTTCGGATGGGGTACTAGGTGAAGAAAATGGCCTATTTTGCTGCTCGAAGTCATAGTCATGACCACGACTGAGCAAAAATGACAATGACTCAGCGAAAAGATATTAAAACTGAAAAACCTTTAGAATATGTTCGGACGTGGGCACTAAGTGAAGGAAACACAAAAGGATGATGGTAGAAATCATAGTCATGACCATGACTGAGCAAAAATAACAATGACTCTGCGAAGAAGATTTACACTCAAAAACCACTGAAATGGATACGGACATGGGTGTTAAGTGAAGGAAACACTAATGGATGGTGGTAGAAGTCATAGTCATGAGCATGACTCAGCGAAAATGATAATGACTCAGCGAAAAAAAGATTAACGCTCAAAACCAATGGAATGTGTTCAAATGGGGTACTAGGTGAAGAAAATGGCCTATTTTGCTGCTCGAAGTCATAGTCATGACTGTGACTGAGCAAAAATGACATTGACTCAGCAAAAAAAGGTTAAGACTGACAAACCACTGAAATGGGTTCGGATGTCAGTACTAAGTGAAGGCAACACTAAAGGATGGTGGTAGAAATCATAGTCATGAGCATGACTAAGAAAAAATTACTCAGCGAAAAAAGATTAACACTCAGCAAACACAGAAATAGGTTCGGACGTAGGTACTAAGTGAAGAAAACACTAAAGGATGGTGGTAGAAGTCATACTCATGAGCATGACTAAGGCTTTCACGATAAGGTATCATAGGTGCAGCTCAAGGGACTCCTTAGGACTCATGAATGTCATGACATGCGCGTCATGCAGGTGATGAAAGAGCGGCCTACGTCTTGGTGCTCTCATGATCATTTCGTTCACTTTGCAGACTCCTCGCGCACTGCTTCCTATAACATCGATTCCCACAGGGCGTGGGATTTTCCGGCTTTCTAGTTGTCTTTGTCTTTATATGCATGCCGCAGCACTCAGTCCTTAAGAGTTTTTTTCTGGGCATGGTAAATAAATAATAGATTGATTGACTGAAAAAAAGTTGATTTATTCTGAATATTTTATTGTAACAATGATCACTAGGATCACATTGAACGTTCTGAAGGCCACATTACTAGTAATTAGAAATATTTCGGGAGCTGCGCGCTATAAAAAGTACGCTGCAGACTTTTGCCTTGTTGGTGAAACTGGGGATGATGTCAGGAACACCGCCGATGCCTTCGCAGAACATTTCTATTGTCTGTTTTGTGTGAAAGATGCTTCTATCATATTGTAACGCCCACGAAAAGCGTTTATTGAACAGCCAGCCAGGCAGGGTTAGTCGTGACGGCCTTGATCAGCTGAGCACCTGTCAAGATTAAACTAGCCTGCCGCACGTCGTCTTCCTCTTCACCCGCCTTGGGTACCCCACAATCTTTTAAGGCGTAAATCTAGGACGCACGTACGAGTGTCACAATATGTAACCTTCCTTCTCAGTCTGGTGCGGTGTGTACGCTATCAGTCAATGAAGACATTGTTTCGAAGTGTATGAAGTGCCTCAAACCATCCCGTTCTTGTTGGGGTGATGATATCCCTCGTGCACTGTTTCAGACGTATTGAAGCATACTTGTCCGTTTTCTCACAAGCATCCTCAACAGTTACCTAAAACCTAGAATGTAACTCTTTCAAGGTAGCACAGGTAGTGTGCGCACAAAATTTCAGGCTAGAAGTGCAGTTAGTAACCAACAGCCTATATGTATCCTGTGCGCTGCGTCAGAAGTGTTTGAACCTGTGTTCAATTATCTGCCTTATGTTAGTGGTAAAAACATTTTATAGGTCAACAGCGTAGCTATGTATCAGGGTGCTGTAGAACTAGAAACTTGGTAAGATTTATGACCCATACTTCCAGTGCCGTACATAGCACGGGCAAATTAGACGCTCTTTCCTTTGACATAAGTATAGCATTTGGCGTAGATTCCCATGTGCTCCTCATTACGAAGCTCATGCAAATGGACGTACATTCTCCCATCACTGCCCTGGTATAGAGATAGGAAATTCCCGTACTTGCGTCTTTGAGGGCCTCCTTCGTTGAGTTCAGCACAGTCAGGACGTTGGGCGAAACGCGAATGAAATCGCCGCGTTTTCCACACCCCCTCCGTAGCTTTGTACTGAAGAAATGTTCATTGTGAACACTTTTAAATTCTTCAACACGGACATCGCTCTTTGAAAAGGAAAATTTAGGCGTGCTTCGAGCTGTGATCCTCTCTGGCCACGTATTCGGGAACTGAATAACTGCTTGCTTGATGAAAACTCGACCACCAGTGGCCTCATGCAGGAATTCCGATGACGACTGTAGCAGGATCTGCATGTTGGAAAACAGCGTTTCTTTCTGGCAAGGCACTACTGAGCTTTGTAAATACACTAATTGCGAACTACCCAAGTGTTGATGCGCCATTGATTCATTCATTAATTCATTTCATTCATATTTTAATTTCGTAAGGGCCCATGAACAGAAAAGGGCCTTCATGACGAAGCACTTCAACAACATAAAAAATTGGGAAATTATTAGCGTATCTACACGTCATCAAAATTCAGCCAAAGCATTACCAGTCAGCTAAAGAAAGCACACGCAAACGCAAGAGATCAGCATCTTACTCTCTATTGTTATATACAGACGGATAAAAAGAAGCCTAGCCCGTAAGATATGTGAGAAATTTTATACTGCTTATTTGTTACGCCGTGTTCGTGCATATGGCAAAGCGCGTAGTCAGCGCCGCATAGACATGACGTACACTCATGTGTCTCCTGTAGCTCTCGATGTTTGCGTCACGGCTACATGTATGTTAGGAACCCGATCCCATTATGAGGAGCTTACCACCGAAAGCCAAACCTCTTTTTTTTTCTTGGTCCCACGAAGAGGCTTGTATCGCCATGTATGGCATGCACGAAGTTTACAACCGCTACGCACGGAGTGACCACCATCCTCCGTGTGATCTCCGGGGAATCGCAGTCACTGTGCCGCATTGGCAATACCGCTACCGCCAAGGCTCCGTCCGAAGAGTTGCGTGCGCACGTTTAGCGACGCTGACTCATGTATACAGTGTTTCAGACACGCCTATCAGCCGGTATTGAATGTTTGCTCCTCCGACTGGATACAGTGTTTAAAGCCTCGTATTTGTCTATTGTAAAACAGAGGAGTCTTCGCAGTAGAAGGGCGGGAAGGGGAAGTTTATTGCCCGAAGAACCGTAACAACGCGTCCATACTGTTCGTTCGAATCAGTCCGGAAGCGCCAGATCACGAGCGAACAGCTCGCGCTGAGCGCACTAGTTGCCAGCATCGTCCTCTTCCTCTAATACTTAACATACTCCGGGGCCTGAGATGGCGAGTTCTAAAGGGTACAATTTCTGCACAGGTCGGATCATCTGTGAGCCACTGGGTATTTTATTTTTACATGCACGGACGTTGCCATCTTTACTTTGGATGCAGTAACTTACTACACCAGTCTTCCAGAACATTCTGGAAGCTTTGTCTTCGTGAATAATCACATCACCTTTACTGATGCCACAAGCTTTTGGTGCTTTCCTCAAGGGAACGCTTCGAAGTGTCAGTAGATATTCACGAAGCCATCGCTTCCACAGTCGTTCCATTATTGGCTGCCTGTGGACCCACAAACTGAGCAGCTCAGTCTTTCTTTCTCGCCGTTCATCTGACGTTTTAAGATTAGACAAGAGACGGCTGCCTAAGAAAAAATGAGACGGGGTTAGAATGTCTGGCTCTTTAGGAGAAGAGTAAATGAAAGCTATGGGTCTGGAATGGACAACGGCTTCTGTTTCAGTCAGCAAAGTGCTCAGTTGTAGGTCAACAGACGTCCTTCCCAATGACTTGCGAGGGCACATCTTCACAATCCTAACTAACCGCTCACAAAAACCACCCCACCAAGGAGCTCTCTCTGCAATAAATTTCCAAGTTACGGCGTGGGTAGGGCAACACTGGCGGACTTCCTCTTTCCTCAACAACTGGTGCATGCAAGCTAGCTCACGTTCAGCTTTCTTAAATGTAGTAGCGTTGTCTGAGTATACTCTTCGTGGTGTTGCACGTCTTGTACAAGATCTTTTGCACAAAACCTTGAGCGTCAGATGTCGTTGGGTAACTATTTGCCTCACGTAGAAGCCAGTTAGGTCCTTTCCACCACAGCTGACTCTTTCGAAGGCTTGTGAGCGAAAGCCCACGCGTCAGCAGATCAGCCGGGTTTTGTGTTCCCGGACAGTGATGCCACTGGTATGGATCTGTTACTTGACGTATCTCGTTAACTCTGTTACAAATAAATTGCTTCCACTTCGTTGCCCAGCTTTGTATCCAACAAAGTGCCACAGTTGAGTCCCTCCACAGGTGCTCTTCTATTTTCCATTGCCTCGACTCTAGAGCCTCCCTCAAGAACTCTAGGACTGTAGTAGCCAGAACCGCTGCTATCTATTCCAAAACGTGGTAACGTGATCCGTTTGATTGGAGCTACCCTACACT
Source organism: Dermacentor silvarum (assembly GCF_013339745.2). Lineage (NCBI taxonomy): Eukaryota > Metazoa > Arthropoda > Arachnida > Ixodida > Ixodidae > Dermacentor > Dermacentor silvarum. Next base: position 89,999,470 of record NC_051163.1, read on the forward strand.
TCGAAAATAGAAGCTGAACAATGACGTTACCTCATTGATCTTCCATTCTGAAATAAGCTACGGCACCATAAGCAATAGAACCGGCATCAGCAAATACATGAAGCTGGGAGCTTGAATGCTTGTCCAGTAATAACTTCAGCTCACACCTGGGAAGTGAAAAAACCGGAGAGCATTTCAGCTCATCAGACCAAGTTCCCAATTCGTGTCTAATTTGCTCAGGCATAACTTATTCCCATGCTGTGCCGTGCTCCCACAATCTCTGAAAGAGGACTTTCATCCTAATGACGAATGGTGATAGCCACCTTAATGAATCGAAAATCCGTGCAGTTGTCTGAACGACACATCTCTTGGTGTCGTTCTTTTTTTTTCGAGACTCTGCAACAGAGATTCCATGTTTAGATTAAGTTTGTCAGCAGCTGTGTCCCATAGCAAACCAAGAACTTGAAAGAAGTCCAATCTATCAGTGATGTATTTTCTTAGCTCATCATCATTGGTTGACCATTTTTACAGCTTCATGCCCGCCTTGCTCAAGATGAGATTTGCTTCTTTATAAAGACGGAAAGCTTCGTTTGAAGAACGAACTCCTGTGACAAGATCGTCAACGTAGAAATTATCGGCAAGTTGCATGGCAGATGATCTCAGCGCAGGATCGACGTGCTTGAAATGATACTGGAGCGTCGCCGTTAAGAGGAATGGACTTGCTGTAGTTCCAAATCGCACTCGTGTCATCCTATACTCCAGTATTTTTGGCACATGTTCACTTGACATTGGCGTGCTGTCGAACCATAAAAACCGCATGGCGTCGCGATCAGGGTCTTGAATGCCGATTTGAAGACACGCCTCTTGTACATCTGCAGTAATTCCAATCTTGTGTAACCTGAAATTCACAAGCATTTTAAGCATTTTATTGTTGATCTTGGGTCTTTTTTCTAATAATTCGTTCAGAGACGTAATGTATGTGTAACGAGGCATTGAAGACCATCCTCAGCCGTGTCGTCGAGGATGATTCCCTGATAACAGCATGGAGCGGTATGAAGTAACATCTATCTGCCGCGTCTTTTCCGTTGACTCTTTCCGCGTGATCATCCAGTTCATACTGCCTGACAGCATTTTCGTACTGCTGAAGAAGCTCCTCGTTATTACCAAATCGCCGCAATAAACCGCGTAGGCGTCGAACCGCAACACTTCGGTGTGTGCTAGGTGCTTGACGGGTTTCCACGGTAGCGCTACTTCATACCTCCTGTTCTTGAATGCTATGTTCTCCGTGAATAGTCGAACCACTTTATTTCCATGCTCGTCATGGGTAGAAGCGTGAGAAATACCTAAGCTGTCTAGATGCCAGAAGTGCTGTAAGATTTCAGACACGTCAGTCTCTGTGCAACTCGTGCGAAAGACACAAACGTGCGCGCGGACTTCTTTAAAAATGTGACCGTCGCATGGTACAGGGCCTTTAAATGTCCAGCCAAGCTTGGTGTTGATCGCAGCTAGTCCTGTCACTTCGTCGTGTGACCAAGCATCGTTTAGCACGAGCTTCCACATTTGGTCGGCTCCAATGAACAGGTTTATGCCGACTTCTGTTTTTTAGGCCAGAAAGCGATACAAAGTCAGCAATAAACTTCTTTTCATTAGCCAGCTTCTGCACAAATGACTGTTACTGTGGAGGTGCAAGCAAGTGATCGCAGATAAAGGGAACCTGCAAAGCCTCGATTTCGTGCTTGGAGCTGTCAAATTGGCTCATCAAAGTCTCCTTAACCAAGTTGAGCTCCTCTTTTGGCGCACCGCTCGAACCACCGAACGGTTTCACTTCAACATCTGCCTTCTTCAGTGTTGGTAGGCTTAGTTCTCTGAATATACGTTCTCTGACAAACGTTCTCTGGCTACCTTGCCCAGCCCCCCTCTTATATAGCAAGAACAGCAGTAACTTAGAGCCCATACTCGGAACGTCTGCAGTAATACGTCACTTTCAAACAAATTGCTTGTAGGTGCCTGTGCGGCAGCATGTAAGCTCAGGGTTTGTCGTTCAATCGGTTTCTTCTTGCTAGCGAAGTTGGAGTCACAAACAGCTGCTGCGTGTTTGCCTTTCACGTAGCGCAACGAATGTTGCGTCCGCAATCTTTCGAGCGGTGGACTGATATCGTGCACTTGAAACATCTGCCCGACCTCGCCAAAACGCTCTTCTTCTCCGGCAGGCTTTTTCTGCATTCAATGTAGAAGTGCAAATTTCCGTAACGTGGGTGGGTTACGGAAAAAACAAGTACCTTACATCTTGCTGGATTCGTTGTGTAACACGGAGGCGGCAGTAGTGGCACAGGTCTTCCGGTCACGCCTTCCATTGTGTGTGTCGCGAACGCAAGGCTCCTGGTGACCCCTTTTTTTCACGGGCTGCGACCTCCAGTCGGAGATAATCCAATAGCTGACGCAGCGCCGTCTCTGACGACTGGATCTCGTCGCGCTTTTGTAGTAAGCTCGGTCGCTTGAATGTTCCACCACGATGTCATTGGGGATCACTTTCGTTAGAATCTCGACGAGCATCGCAGCGTATGAAAGCTCCGATCGTCCAATAGCTTTGAGACTTCTCACGTTAATATGTACGGTATCCAGGAGATTCCTCATGGCGGTCACGTCAGTAACAAACCGCGCTGGTCTCATCATTCCAAGATTCTCCAAGTACTTCTTCGGCTCGGTGATCCTCACGTTGCCGAAGCAGTTGGTTAGAATTTCGATGGCATCTGCATATGATGCGTCCGTCACTTGAATTCCCTCGATCGCTTTGGACGCTGGTCCAGCCAAAAGAGTTTTCAAGTAGTGGAAGCGTTCGGTGTTCGTTAAACTGGCATTTTCGTGGACGGCATGCTTGAACATGTCCTAGAAGGGCTGCCACTGTTGCACTGTTCCATTGAAGTTAACCAAGTCGAGCTTCGGAAGTCAAGAAGCACCGACAACCGGTCTTGAGGTATCACCGAGGGCACGATGTCCTGAGATCATACCTGAAGCTGAGGCGTCGTTAGGTGTCGGTAGGGCTTGATCCGCGGGCGTTTGAACCTGAAGCTGCTCGATGTGGTGACAGAGAAGGAACAACGTTGCTGCCGCGTTCTCTTTATAATCCGCGACCAAGATGTAGGCTTCGGATGCTTGCTCGTTCGTGACGTAACCCTCCATCTGTTCGTTGAGCACCCGTAGTCCGTCGTTGCAGTTCTTCAGTCTGTCATGTATCACTCGAAGCGCTCGAGCGCTTAACTGACTGGATTCCATGAGTTGGCTTGCCTCGTTCCGGAGACGCGTGTGCAAAGCTCGTTGGGTCGCTCGCTTGCCCTTGACCCGCTCCATCTTCGTTGCCGGCGAAGTCCTTTCGTAGTCGGGTCACTTGGATCACAGGGTTTCGGCACCATAAAATGTATAACAAAGGAGCATTCGCAGTAGAATGGCGGGAAGGGGAAGTTTATTGCCCGAAGGACCGTAACAACGCGTCTATACTGGTCGTTCGAATCAGTCCAGAAGCGCCAGATCAGGAGAAAGCCGCTTGCCCTGAGCGCGCTAGTCGCCGTCGTTGTCCTCTTCCTCTAATATTTAACAGTCAATTCATACATAACCAATTCCTTCGCACGTGCTAAGTGTTATTAATCTTCTGCATAAATAATAAATTCAAATTAAAAATCAAATTAAATAATCAAATTAAAAACGTTCCTCTCCAAAGAAAGTAAACTTAGTCGCTTTTCATTTTCTGCTAGATCGTTTGGTTAGCGCTAGTAGGGACTAACAGTACTGTCACGCATTAATTAATGGGGAAACAACGAAATAAACACAGTGCACGGCAGCAAACACGCTTGGCACCTGTCTTGACTGTCGCAGTCATAGCGATTCCTCGGCCGCCTTCAACACGGCTGCGTCCAATGCCAGATTGGGGCATTTGATACGCGTGGCCGTTCAATGCCACTCGGCTGCTGTATTCTAACCGATAGCCCAACCGATAAATAAAATAATCTTCTAGCTCCCAAAACGGTGAGGACCACACATTGCTCGCAATTTCCCTATCGAATCATTTTATTATAATGCACTTTATTAAGGAATAAAAGTGATTTTTTTTATTTTAGGCAGCGCTTTTCAGCGTATCGATTTTCGTTTCACACGTAGAAGAGCTTGTTCATTATCAGCTGGAAAACTTCTTTCATCAAAATTATTTTTTACGCGAGTACATTTTAAAACGATAACACTAAGCGCGCCATTTCGCAGAAAATGCGGCGTCGGCGTTGTCGTCGGCACCGAATTCTGCATAATGTCGCTGTCTGTTTGCGGTTGTACATTCTAGTTGTGCCTCGCCTGAAAAGTGAACCTTGCTTCCATTCCACGTTCTCAGTGTTGTTGGGGACCGTTGTATTTGCTGTCGCTTCACGTGTCTAGCCGGTGTGACCACAACAGCTGCACCGCTGTTCAATTGAAGTTTTACTTGTGTTACGTTCACTCTCAGAAACGTGTGGACTGAGCTTATTTAATATTCTTTATTTGAAGTGAATACACTCCAGGAAGGAGGCCAAAAGGCACAATGCCTGACGAGGGCCTTCTCCCCATTGTAGGCATGTTGCACTCGGAGGGGTTACAAACAAAATGAAAAGTAAATCAATCAATATATTAGCAACGTAGCATATGCGGCAACACTTGTTGGCATAATAACAAAACAAAAGCAAAAATCAATATATGGTCATAAAGAAAAGCAAAGCTCAGCAAGGTAGGCATAAACAAAAATAAGCAGCCTCCTTGACACAGCACACGTACCCACCAAGGGACAAGACCCATTATGTCATTAATAGTTGTATAATTTTTCTCTTGTAGGCTGTCGGATTTTTATAGTCATAGATAAGATGCTGAAAAACGTTATTTTCATTCAAAAAGGCAATCATCTGATGTTTAAGGGTCTTGAAGCCGTAATTTGTTCTTACTTTTGGTGCTTTTATTGCGATATGTCGAAGGTTGTATGGGTTTAGGGAAGTCTCTGTGGGAAGAAAATTAGGGTCATTATGAATTGCATGATATGTCTCGAGCGCTAGCCGCAAAGTCTTTAACTGAAATATAGATAATATCCTGAAATCATTCCAATACTGGCCTGTACTTTCTAAGTAACCTAGGTTCGCAATTGCTCTAATGGCTGTCTTCTGCAAGAGAAACAAAGAGTTTAAATTTTTTTTGTGTTGTATCGCCCCATATTAACAAACAATATTGGAGATGAGATTGTATAAGAGAAGTACAATTGTCTTTTAAGCCATGTTGGTAGTAAAACTCTAAATTTATTAATTAGACCAATTGATCGTGAAACTTTCTTTCTTACGTGGTCTACATGGTCGTTCCATAACAAGTTCTCATTAAATATAACTCCAAGGAAGCATATCGACTGAACGCGTTGAATGGGGCTTGTGCTATATGATATTGTTGGCTCATATTCTAATGCTTTGTTTTTTGCTCTGTATATTACATACTTCGTTTTTTTAACGTTTAATTCTAAGCGGTTAGCACATAGCCATAGTGTTAATTTATCTAACCAATAATTTGCTTTATTTTCTACTGCTTGCAAACTCGCGCCATTGAAGAAAACATTGGTGTCATCAGCATATAAGGCTATTTCGCAGCTGGGAGAAATATTAACAATATCGTGGATGTGAACAAGATACAGAATTAGGCCTAATATAGAGCCTTGAGGTACGCCAGTACGTATAAGGCCATAGCTGGAAGATATATCATTAATGTTTGTGAATTGCACTCTGGACGACAGGTAGCTTCGAATAAGACACAGGGCGCAGCCTCGGATCCCATAAAACTCTAATTTACGTAGCAAGACTTCATGACTAACCGAGTCAAAAGCTTTTCGAAAGTCTAAGAATAATCCCAGTGTGACCATTTTGTTTTCTATGTTGTTGATTATTTTGTCTTTTATGTGAAGTAAAGCCTTTTCCGTGGATTTTCCTTTTTGGAAACCGTATTGTTGCTCTACGATAGCTCCTGTCTTAGTAAAATATGAAATCAGGCGAGTGTTGATAACGTGTTCAGCGATTTTCGAGAAAATGGCCAAAATGGATATGGGGCGATAATTATTAGGATCGTTATAATTTCCAGATTTATGGATCACGCAGACTCTTGCAATCTTCAGTTTCTCTGGAAATCTACCTTCTTTGAGCATTTGGTTGCATATGTGCGATAACAAAGGTGCGATAATATCGCAGACACTTTTTACTACCACAGCTTTAATATTATCAGCTCCAGTGGCGCAGTTGCTTTTCAGAAGCATTACATACGTTGCGATTTCAGCATTAGTTGTTGGGGAAAGAAATATCGTAGGTTTTCGATTGCCTTTGAGGTAAGACACAGGGTCAATGCCAATTCCTTGCATAGGTTGGTTTTCTCCGACTGATAAAAAGTACTCATTAAACTTATCTGATAAAGAACGGCCTTTATAGGTAACACCTTCAATCACAATCTATGTTGGAGTGGCTTGAGCTCGTTTCGATACTAAACTATTATACGACATCCAAATTTGATTCGGTGAACACTTATTATCAAACGCTTTTGCATAATATTCATGTTTGGCAAATTTTAAATCGGAGTTTAGTTTATTCCTTACAGCTTTGTACGAGTTGAATATATTGATGTCCTTATGTTTCAAAAAGTCCGCAAAGAGCTTATGTTTATGCCTTATTCTTTTGTACAGATCTTTGGTGATCCATGGTTTTTTAGACTTTTTGTATCTAGTGTAAGGGACAAGAGGAAAGGCGATCTCATAAGCATTTCGAAATTTCTCTTCAAAAATATTGTAAGAGCGACTGGGCTCCTCTTCATTGAGGACATCTGACCAGTCCAGTTCTGAAATAATGTATTGGAAGCGGTTTACTGTTTCATCATTAATTTTCCTGTATAAAGAGTGGCGTTTACTACTTGAAAACTTTTTTTTGGGATGCGGCACAAAAATAAAGAAAGGAAGATGGTCGCTAATATCACAAGCCATCACACCCGATTGAACGTCATTTGGTGAAAAGTCAGTAAAGCATAAATCAAGAGCAGTTTCTGTGTGCGCAGTTATTCTTGTAGGCAGGTTTATAACATTTGTGCAACTAAAACTGGACATGATATCAATCAAATTTTTGGATGCAGTACTCTCAGATAATAGATCTATAAAGTCCCCTAGCACGACAATCGATTTGCAATGTCCTGTTAATGAGCGAAGTACATTGTCAAGATAGGCGAAGAACATTTCCGTGTTACCAGATGGGGGTCGATAAACGAGAAGTATAATAACACCACAAGAATCAACAACAAGTATCTCGTAATCACTGTGAACAATGGAAAATGTCTCTAGGAATACGTGCGAGATACCCTCATGAAAATACAAAGAGATACCTCCCCCTTTTCTGTTATCTCTGTACAAGGACACATGAGAATATTCCTCAAATTGAACAACATCAGACGTACCAGTGAACCAAGTTTCAGTGAATGCTAGAACATCAAACTTATGGAATAGGGAGTTGAGGTATGTGCCAACGTCGTCACCTTTGTTTCTAAGGCTTCGTGCGTTTAGACAGAACAAAGAAAGGGATTTACTTTGATGATACTGTAAGCTCCCTACTGCTTTGTTAAATTCTTCTATTCCATAGAACCCTTGGCGTTGCGTTGATCCGTCGTGATCCATAGTGCCAAAAGCTGTCAGTGGTTATCTGAACAAAAATTAGCGATTTAACGCTCACAGGCTCTCATCTCGTTTATCGCTGTCGACACTTCCTGTTCCCTTAATCTTGGCCAAATCTGCCTCGCACGTAATACGCAAAATTGGTTCTCCTGGGCCCTTACGGACCTGCACCTTTCTGTTTTTCTGCCATGTGAAGCGATAGTCCAATTTGCAGTGCCCTTGTACGTGCCATCCATAGAAGATGCTTGTTTCGCGGGGTAAGGTTATCGTAGAAGAGGACATCTGATTTGCTTTCACGCAGTTGCCTAGCCTTCTCCTGCCAATTGTCTTTTGTTTTTCTTGAAACAAAACGCACTAAGATGGGTGCCTCCCACCCTTGCTTTGCGGGAAGACGGTGAACGCCGTCTGGAGGCTTCGAACTGCCAGTATGGTTTGGTCCTCGCTATCTACTGCTAGGCTAGCTACTACTTTCCTGATATTGAAAAATGCTGCGAAGTGAATTAGTTTTTTTTGCACTCGCTGCATGTTTGTTTCCAAGCTGGGCATGATTTTCTTTTGCACTCGTGGCTACCACCGCAATACCTGCATTTTGGTACGTTAGATTTAATAGCGAAGCTGTATACCTCTACCAGCCAAGAAAATTTTCGTGTCGCTGGCATAAGCAAAAAACACTGGGCTAAAAATTGAATACAAACAACAGATCCCCTTTGAAATCAGCCATGCAGCATACAGCTGAGCACGCGTTTTTAAAAGAAAAACCATAAAGCAAGCATTAGAACCACATGACCGATGATAAGGCGCGTGTGAACAATGGGAACATAAACGAAGCATCAGAACCACATGACCGATGATAAGGCGCGTGTGAACAATGGGAACACCCTCGGACGCGTTCAGTTAAAAATATTAGGTTTGCAGCTGCTTCGAAAGAGGTTGACGTCATTCAAAACCTCGTGTGAAGTGCAAACCGTATAATATATGATAATGACGTCTGCGAAAAATGCGAAGCACTTTCCTTCTCCCGCGTGTATTTGCCGGTAAAGATTGCGCTTGTGTAAGCTACTCCGAGTGGAAAAGTACCCAACAGCACAGAAGTCACGTAGTGACGTCACCACGGTCTAGCAACTTATTCAGTTCATTCCAGGCTACCATGGGTAGAACATGGAAAGTAGAGACACCAGAAGAACAGCGTGAACGTAATGTCGTTGTGAAGCAATAAAAGATGTGTTTAAGTACATTTCAATTGTCACTGGTATCACTCTTTGTAGAGCCACGTGTGGGAATTAAAGTGACGTCACAATGGGTAATCGTTGTACAGCTTCGCTGTCCAACAACCTTCACAGCGTGGATTGGACTGCGTGCTTGACTTTCTTGAATTTCTTGACTGCGTGCTTGGTCTCATTGCTTGATGTTGTACCCTCTTTAAATGCGTTCACATGGATTTTCGTTGCTTCGTGTGCTCGACAACCTATTCCACCTTCTCTAGGGTTCGATCTTTTAGTTTGAAAATATCTGCACGAGCAGGGCACCTTGTCGCATAAGAGAGCAAAACTTCAAATATACTATGGTCTTTTCTTATCGTATAGAGATTACTCTTACCTTGTCTGGGCTACAACACCTAAATCTAACTTGCGAAAGTTGGTAATACTACAAAACAAAAACGCTTGGCATATAGAGAACGTTAATCTGCATTCATCAACAGATAATATATTTCTCAAATACAGACCAAATTACGTAGATAAATTATACGAACATAGTTTACTAGAAACAATTTACTTCTCATCCAAATATGTTAAGAATTGTTTGACATCCTTTCCTCAGGTAGAACTCTGCACTAACATAGAACATAGATGAAACCCCGAGTTATAGGAGGTACCATGGTTCCGAAACATTTAGAGCCTACAGTCCTTAACACATCATATCCCGACTGTACTAAACAAATATAAGCATCATCATCATCATCATAAGCCTATATTTTATCTCCACTGCAGGACGAAGGCCTCTCCCTGCGCTCTCCAATTACCCCTCTCTTGCGCTAGCGTATTCCACCTTGCGCCAGCAAATTTAATGACTTCATCATCCCATCTGGTTTTCTGCCGACTTCGACTGCGCTTGCTTTCTTTTGGTATCCATTCTGTAACCCTAATGGTCCAGCGGTTATCCATCCTACGCATCACATGGCGTGCCCAGCTCCATTTCTTCCGCTTAATGTCAACTAGAATATCGGCTATCCCCGTTTGTTCTCTGATCCACACCGCTCTCTTCCTGTCTCCTAACGTTAGTCCTAAGATATTTCGTTCCATCGCTCTTTGTGCGGTCCTTAACTTGTTCTCGAGCTTCTTTGTTAACATCCAAGTTTCTGCCCCATATGTTAGCACCGGTACAATGTAATGATTGTACACTTGTCTTTTCAACGACAGTGGTAAGCTCCCAGTCAGGATTTGGCAATGCCTGCCGTATGCACTCCAACCCAATTTTATTCTTCTGTAAATTTCTTTCTCGTGATCAGGGTCCCCTGTGAGCAATTGACCTATATAAACCTACTCCTTTACAGACTCTAGAGGCTGACTGGCGACCCTGAATTCTTGTTCGCTTGCTCTTTGTCTTCTGCATATTCATCTTCAACCCAATTCTTACACTTTGTCGATTAAGGTCCTCAATCATTTATTATAATTCGTCTGCATTGTTGCTGAATAGGACAATGTCATCTGCAAACCGAAGGTTGCTGAGATATTCGCCGTTGATAATTACTGCTAAGCGTTCCTAGTCACCTCGAATACTTCTGATAAGCACGCAGTAAATAGTATTGGAGAAATTGTTTCCCCTTGGGTGACCCCTTTCTTGATAGGTAACTTTCTACTTTTCTTGTGGAGAACCAAGATAGCTGTGGAATCCTTGTAGATCTTTGCTAAGATATTCACGTATGCCTCCTGTACTCCTTGATTACGCAATGCCTCTATGACTGCTGGTCTCTCTACTGAATCAACTGCCTTTTCATAATCTATGAAGGCCATATACAGAGGTTGATTCTACTCCGCAGATTTCTCGATTACCTGATTGTTGACATGGATATGATCCATCGTAGAATATCACTTCCTGGAGCCAGCCTGTTCTCTTGGTTGGCTGATGTCAAGTGTTGCCCTGATTCTATTGGAAATAATCTTGGTGAACATTTTATACAATACTGAAAGCAAGCTAATGGGTCTAATTCTTCAATTCTTTAACGTCTCCCTTCTTATGGATAAGTGTAATGTTGGCGTTCTTCCAGCTCTCTGGTACACTTGAAGTTATGAGGCATTGCGTATAAAGGGCCGCAAGCTTTTCCTGCATGATATCACCTCCTTCTTTGATTAAATCTATTGTTATTCCATCTTCTCCCTATAAGCATACAGCTACGCTAAATAAAAAGTGTTTGCGTGATTACTTTCTTTCTTTATAGTGACAGTTCAGTTTGGTTGCATTCAAGTGTGAAATGTCATTTTTTGCATATGAGCGATTTGTTTCATGAAGGTGTTCTGTATAAAGCCTTCTGCGTATATGTCACGTGAGTGCTACTACCAGGTAGGGGCCGTGGGCCTTTGTCAAGCTTCTGCGACAGCTCTTGCCCAGGTGTCCCTCGAGTTCCTTTTGTTTCCGGTAAATAAAGTTGATTGATTGATGAATTAATTTTCTTCATAGATGCCACAGACGATCTGGTCGCGGATCACTTTTTCTCTTTCGTTACCGAATCCAGTCACGCGCTTTGAGCTTCAAATTTGTTAAGAAGCTGTCGAACAGCTCTTCCTCTCATTGCATGCGAGTTCGGAAGAAGTACCACGACTACAGCTCGTTGTGCTTAGGTAAGAAATGCGCGCCGAGATGGCTGATGACATAAGCATAGCTGCAAGTTCTGTTATAAAGGTGTCCAACCTATGGCCGAAGAAAAAAAACAGGCATAACTGGAGCATTAGATACCTAATCACCCTCAAGGTAGTCTCCTTGGGACTCTACAGGCTTCTACCCTGTTATTGTTGGAAGCATTTCGAGAAGGCCTCTTTCGGAATAGAGTTTAGCTCAGCTGTCGTTGCAGCCTTAAAGTCCTCGCTTGTCTGAAATCGCGCTCCTTTGAATGGCCTTTTGATTTTGGAAAACATCCAGAAGTCGCAGGGGGCCATAGCAGGAGAGTAAGGAGCCTGTTCAACTACAGGAGTATGGTTTTTCGCCAAAAATGTCTGAATCAATTGCGAGCAATGTTCAGGGGCATTGTCGTGATGGATGCGCCAATTTCGTGTAGACTACAACTCCGGTCTCATGGCCCCACAGCATCATGTAGTACTCTTTGGTAATTTTGGCCCTGTCGTGCGTACTCGTGGCGTACCACACCGCGGGAGTCAAAGAAAGCAGTCAGCATCCTATTGACGTTCTTGCGCACTTGGCGGGCCTTCTTTGGTCTTCGTGGCATAGAATGCTTCCACTGTGACGACTGGAAATACATAGTTTCCGGGTCATATCCGTACACCCAAGATTCGTCACCAGTGATTATGGTGTTCATGCAGTCGGGGTTAGTTTTTGTGTAATCAAGCATGTCCTGTGAGACTTCAACTCGAAGTTGCTTTTCCTCCATCGTGAGCAGCTTCGGTACGAATTTCCCAGCAACTCTCTTCATGGGCAAATCTTCGGTCATAATGGAGTGTGCAGAAAAAGTGCAGAGGCCCACCTCTTCCGCAATTTCTCGGATGAGTAACACGACGGTTCCGCATCACCACAGCGTTCACTTCGGCAATGACCTGGTCATTTCGGCATGATGGCCGACCGGAGCGTGGCTCGCTCTCCACCGATTTGCGGCTGTCTTTAAACCGGTTGTACCACTCCTTAATCTGTGTGCTGCTTTTGGCATCGTCGACGAAAGCCGTCTGAATCTTCCGAACGGTTTTCACTTGGCTGTCGCCCAGTTTCTGGCAAAATCTGATGCAGTAGCACTGCTCCAGTCGCTCCGCCATTTTCCTTGTGATAAAAAAACTACGAGAGTACTGCGAACTACTTCACTGAAACGCTGCGACCCAGCGACTACCGCTATCGGCAGGCTGAAAAAAAATCGCGCATGCGCACGAAGGCTTAAGGTCGGCTGATGCAAGCGCGCTTGTTTCATATCCATCAGATGTTTGCAAAAAAAGAAGGAAGTATACTTTCCTAACAGAGCTCGTAAATTCTAGATTTGGTCTTTCCGCAGTTAGTTGCCCGAAGTCCGAAGTGTGTAGATATCAAGCAGTGATAAACCACCGACCCTCCAGGGAAAGGCTACTTGCTGGTCAGATGGTGCTCTGGCTGTGTTCTTGAAGACTCGCCATTGTTCCGCAGTATTTCCTCTTAAGTCGAATTTTGCAGGTGCATGAAGCTTCTCCGTTGCTGATGCACTGACATTAGACGTTGTTTACTTCTGACACCATGTTTCGTCATGTCTCGTACAGTGGAAGATAACACTGGACTTGTGTTAACCGAGGTTAACTGGGTTTATTGAGCATGGAGTACACACGATTGGGTGTGGTTTATGGAGGTATATAGAGAGAGTGTTCAGACGGGGCGGCCGCAAAGCAGGAGAGTAGGAGGAGGGCCAGACGCAACTCGATACTTCGTCTGCTCCAAGTTCATATAGGAGGAGGGTTCCCGCGGCCGAGAAAGCGGAGGTTTCAGAATGGGCGTGCGGCCAATGTGTAAACAGTGTACGTAGAGGATGGGGGTGCCATCTCTTGATCCTTCTTCTAACAACCCCCCCCCCCTCACAATTAGTGCAATGGTGAGCCAATGCAACGAACTTTTGCAAGCGCTTGCCGAAGCGCATGTTATCGCCAGGTGGCGCCTCACCGTTTGGTCTCGTGTGAAATAATAGCAAAAGGGAAGAGAAATGCGGCCATCATGAAGCACGGAGCGTTATGGGGATACAATAGGCACGAGGCTCAGGGGTATGTCCAAAGCTGTAACGGTTCTAGGGCTTACATTTGGAAATGCGGTTGTTTGCTTGAAGTGAGGAGTACAATCAGGACTCGATGGCAACCAAAGGTCAGTGGGACGCCTCGCGTTGGGAGCTCATGGGAGGACTACTAATGAAGATGTGCAGGGTGATATGGGTTGGACAAATTTTGAAGTAAGAGAGGATCAGTGTAAAATTGATTTTGAAGAACGGCTGAAGAATATGTAAGAAAGTAGATGGGGTGCTTGAGTGTTCAGGTATTTGTATAGGCAAAACTTTGACTGACAGTGGAGAAAAAGAAGTAGGAAGCTTACCAGCAAGTATGCGACCGGTATGGTCAGCAACAAGGCAACAAAGAACGCCAAACTCAAAGTGAGAGAGGCTGAGACAATGACGTGGGTAGCGACAATGAAAAGGAACCTCCTGTGACTAACTAACTACATCAAGGGAAAAAACGAAATCAGGGGAAAAACAATTTATGATAACTCAAAGGGAAGCTCCTTACTTTTCGAAGCGAGATCAGAATAACTTGAATTCCGTAATTATAAAGTGAGGTATTTAGGACTAACGTTAAGAGACAGGAAGAGAGCGGTGTGGATCAGAGAACAAACGGGGATAGCCGATATTCTAGTTGACATTAGGCGGAAGAAATGGAGCTGGGCAGGCCATGGAATGCGTAGGATGGATAACCGGTGGACCATTAGGGTTACAGAATGGATACCAAGAGAAGGGAAGCGCAGTCGAGGTCGGCAGAAAACCAGATGGGATGATGAAGTTAGGAAATTTGCAGGCGCAAGTTGGAATACGCTAGCGCAAGACAGGGCTAATTGGAGATCGCAGGGAGAGGCCTTCGTCCTGCAGTGGACATAAAATATAGGCTGATGATGATGATGATGATGAAAGTGAGGTACACCAAGGACGAAGACGCATGTGCTTGCTGTGGTAAAGCTAGAGAAACGGCGGAACATGTTTTATTGGAAAGTGAAGAAATCTAACCAGCAGCAAGTCTAGGCTGCTCTGACCTCCTTGAAGCCCTTGGGCCCAGGGATTGTAGGAGCGAAGTAAACATATGCGCTATAGAAGTTAGTAAGCGGAGGTTTGAAGTTTGGTGGCAGAAAAGTAGGGAGACCACAAACAACGGAGACGTACAGAAACAGAGTTCCCAGTAATTGTTCAAAAAGTTATGATGCTTCGCATTCTTTGTATCTGTGTGTTTCTCAAAAATAAAGGTATGACATTAGGCAAAAGAATAACAAGAGCTTGGTGGTGCAATCCACTACCCCGTTTCAAAGGGGACGCTCATAGCATCCATCCATCCAATCATCATGTGTCATCATCACTCTCTCGCATTGCGCATGTGCCAACGTCAAGACAACGAATAACTTAGAACGTACATGCTAACTACCAATGAATGAATGTCACCTTGGGCTGAGCGGCGTGCCTCCAGTGGGCGCCGACATGTTACGGCATCCGAGCGTGGACACAGGATGAAAGAAGAGGTAAAAAAAAGTTTTCAACCAAGTAAAGCTTCATCGAAACTGTAAATAGACAAGCAGGAGTCATCAGAAAGAACGGGAGTGACACGGAGACGGTGAATTGAATATGTACACATAATGGAAACCGAAAGGACCACGGAGATTTACAAGAATGGGCATAAACATATTATAAGGGAAAATGTGTACGATACCACAAAAGGCTGCGCCTTACTATTTGAGTCCCGAACTTGTTGCCTGAGGACAAAAACGTAGCGGAGCAAATATTCGGAACTAGATGATGTATGTGTTATGGTGCGGCGAAAATTCGGAGACCACTTAGCACGTACAAATTCAATGCGAAGGGATTCGCCGAGTGAGAAGCGTAGGTAACGTACACCTTCCAGCAGTGCTTGGGTATAAAGTGGACGGAAGCATCAACCGGTCAGTCGAGATAAGCAAGCAACATTTAGAGTATTGGAGGAAGAAATCAGCGAAGAGATGGATACGACCGGATCTATAGTCATAGGTAGCGGTACAAGGAAAATTTTGAAGTAACAAAAGTTGAGAATGATGTAATAGTTCAGCGGCAATCCGCTAGGTGGAGATAAGTAATTAAGAGAAACTGAGACTTTCACCCAAATGTAGCAATTTGCTACAATGGAAACCCAACCGGGTTCCTCGAAAGAAAGCCTCGCAGTTGAACCGCGTGGTTAGCTCAGATGGTAGAGCGGCTGCCCCGGAAAGGCGGTGGTCCCGGGTTCGAGTCCCGGACCAGGACGAATTTCTCTTCAACTGCGAGGCTTTCTTTCGAGGAATCCGGTTGGGTTTCCATTGTAGCAAATTGCTACATTTGGGTGGAAGTCTCAGTTTCTCTTAATTACTTATCTCCCCCTAGCGGATTTCCGCTGAAATATTACATCAAACACTTGCCTTTGCTTCGAGTTGTCGACCAATTCGACTTCGCCCTGCCATCTGCTAGCCGCCTGGTTAGCTCAGATGGTAGAGCGGCTGCCACGGAAAGGCGGTGATCCCGGGTTCGAGTCCCGGGCCAGGACGAATTTTTCTTCAACTGCGAGGCTTTGTTTCCAGGAACCCGGTTGGGTTTCCATTGTAGCAAATTGCTACATTTGGGTGAAAGTCTCAGTTTCCCTTAAAAAGTTGAGATGTACGCAAAAAACAAGCATAGCCTACCTGAATAAATCAAGCAGACTAGGTTACCATTGGCCACCGCCCCGTTTCAAAGGGGATTTCATTGTATCATCATGATCATCATCATAATCCTGACAAAAATAACTACAGGAATCCTGATGACAGGCATCCTTAATGACAGGCATCCAGAAAAATGGCAGTTAACGTTACAGAAAGATGGCAGAAAAATAAAAAAAAACTAATAAAGATTCCATGTACTTATCAGATGAGGGTAGACCGGTTAGTGCAATGAATCCACTTGAACAGCGAGAGCGGGAAAGGGCAGCGAAGAGGGTTCCTAGTAGCACGCCGACCGGTCTTAATGGTATCCCAATAATGTTACTGAAGACATTCCGCTTAAATCTAAGCCAACATTGGGAGAGGTAGTGAGCAAAACGCTAATGGACGATAAAGCCGCCGATGGCTGAAGACCTGTGTTGTGGAGTTACCACTCCGGAATTGGAATGACTCCGGAACCATTCCACATTTTCGCGACCCGGAATGGGAATTGAATGGGGACAACGCTTCGAGTAATAAAATGGAAATGAAATTAAGTGCCTTTTTCCCGAATTGGAATTGGAATGGAATAACGTGTTTTTCCGAAAATATAGTGCTTTTTCGTCTACGTGCTGTTTTTTGTCAAAATATGCCGTAGAACCAACGAGCCCAAGTTCAAACATTAGTAAGTCAGAGCCTCGAATTTAGCAATAAAGCAGTATTTTAAGGTTGCTTGGCTGATTACAAGCACAGTACGTTTATAAGCAACGCGCCTACTAAAATTCTGTCCTTAAAGACTGAGTAGCTCCGAAGTTTGTCATGCCGTTGGTGTCCGTCGAGCGGAGCAACGGCGGCGGCATACCGTCCTTCCCCCTCTTACGCCCTGTGATTTTTGTTTAACCTTGGCGGTGCCTTCGCGAATGTTTCCAACTTTATACGGCCCATTAAACTACTATCCTTGCTTCGTATAGCTCTCCACTAATTTGCTATACCAATCGATGCTTCGCCTTTAGGGCGAAACTGTGACTTTATTTCTTTCTTGCTGCCGTCGCCGTCGATGACTCGGACGCATATTCGAAAAAGCGCTTGTCGAAGTTGCGATGCGTATTGACGCCGGCGCGATGCTTGTGTTCAGTGCAAGCTTTCGCATACCAGCTTACGCGCCCTCTCACCTCGTACGACTCCACCCCCCCCCCCGTCCTCGAGCCTTCTGCACTACTGTCACCCTGTCAATCAACAACGGACGCCTTTGCCTGGAACTCTATTGAAAAAGTCTGCCGCTCAGCGCAGCATACAGTCGTACACTACGAACTGTGCGCCTTCTCTCTACATACAGACAGATAGCTGGAGAATAAAGTTTTGTAAGCATTGGTTCTGCAAGCCAGCCGGAGAAGGAGAGCCAATGTAACTGCAGCAGGCACGGCAGCGTCTCCTCGAGCCTCGACGCGACGATTCGCGCCGAAGGAAACCCACGTTCGCTCTGTTCTAGCGTGGGGGGGTGGGCTACGGGGGGGGGGGGGGGGGGTCCGGTGGCGCCGCCACCGCGCTGGCGCCATTTGGCGGCTACAGAAGCCCATCTGTTCATTTAGTACTTCGCTCATACTGTGAATGCTTGTCATATGTAAGAGGCCGCCGGTGGCGCGAAAAAGAAGAGGAGCACGCGATGCCAGGTGTTCCGAACGGCACGAGCTCTCGAGACGCGTGAGCCGAGGCATAATCTAGGGATGAACGGCGCTGTCCGTGGATTATCGACGTTGCTCCGGGCCTGGAAGGTCGCAACTCCAGCTACGCTCTGGCGACGGGAGACTTGGGGGTCTGGCCGAGTCCGTGACGTTGGCCGTCCAAGGTGTGGCCGTCGAGTCGACCTCGGCAAGTTCGAGAGAGGCCCCTGGACTGGCTGCAGCCTCTCACGGCAGGACCGGGCACCCCAGAGAGGATCCCCCTTCCGCGGCAGACCGGCACGTTCGATTCTCCTCGGGACGCCACGTCGGCACTCACGAAGAGGTTGCGACGCATCCCGACGCTAGGCCTATCCAGGTGGGCCTAAGCAGCGCCGAGCGCCATCGCTGACGAGCTGACGAGCTCATCACCGACGAGCCGACGAGCTCACCGCCGACAAAAGAGACAACGCGAGACGTCGGCAGCTACGGCATCCTCAACGCTTCGGACGAGCCCGACACGGACGCGACAAGAACTTCAAGACGACGACCTGTAAGAGACGATCCCGTTTCCGCTTTAGGACGCAGTTAGGCCGGGGCCAAGGTGGCTAGACTTTGGCGAGCACGGGCTAGGACTGAGCTAGAGACTTATAAGGCGGAGCTAGGTTCCGTAAATAAGATAGTTGTTTTCTAATAGTGTTGTATTTAGTTAGAGATTTGGATTTTCTATTAAGTAAGCTTTTTCGTTGAGTTATGTCTAGTTTTGCGTGCCTTTAGTTTTGACTTTCGGTTTTAGTGTTGTGTGCCGCGTGCGGTCACCGTCCCTGCACATATTAAATCCTCGTTTGCTGTGCCGCCGGTCGTGTGTCTCCTCCATCGAGAGTAGCGCATGCACGCAACTCTCCACACTCCCAAGTAAAGGTGACAATATATTGGCGAGCCTGCCAGGATTTTGTCGCATCCGACCGGGCAACTGCTTACTCCCGATTTGTGGGGAGAGGGGGGTGACGTTCAGGTGATGACTGTGACTCCTCGTAGTGACATTGGTGCCGGTTCGTGTGAAGACTTTATGCACTACACAACACCACACTGTGACGCACAATTCACCAGCTGCACTGTTCACCACATTTAAGAGTTCACTTCATGCACATTTCACCTATGTATTCACCTTAGTCCCGTCCGCGTTATGTTTCACAGTCTCAATTCTCAATCACCCTACTCATGAAGTCCGCTCCCACATTCTGTCTGCCTTTGATATATTGTATATGGAAGCAATACTCTTGTAAGGTGAGGCTCCATCTCATTAACCTACCATTTGTCAGTTTAGCTTTGCTCAAAAACTGTAGGGGTTGGTGATCTGTTTGCACCCGAAATTGTTTGCCGAATAGATATATGTGAAACTTTTTCACAGCCCAAACAATAGCTAGGCATTCCTTTTCTACTGTAGACTAATTTTGTTCAGCCTTATTTAGTCGCCTACTAGCAAAAAACACGGGATGGAGCTTTTCTTCTTTTTCTTGCAAGAGTACTACTCCTCACGCCTTGTCTGATGCGTCTGTGCGAAGCACGAACTCTTTCTGTGTATCCGGTGCTAGAAGAACAGGCGGATGTGCCAAACTGTTCTTTAACATCTCAAAGGCCTTCTGATGTCTATCTTCCCATTCTACTATGTTGCTCGCTCCCTTCTTTGTTAATTCTATCAGAGGGCCTGCCACTTCAGCGTAATGTGTGATTAACTCTCTATAGAACCCTGTCAATCCTAGAAACGATTGCACTTGTTTTTTAGTCCGGGGTCTACATACTGCTTGGATCTTCTCCAGCGTATCCTCCCTAGGTTCGACCATTCCCATTCCTAACTTGTGGCCTAAGAATTCTACAGCAGCATAACCTAACTCACATTTGGTGGGTTTGATTGTCAATCCTGCATCATTTATTCTTATTATTAACTGTCCTAGGGCTAGTAAATGCTCTTCCCACGTGTCTGTGGCAACTAGAATGTCGTCAATGTAATGCTCGACATGCGGCACACCATTCAACACTTGTCTCATCAACCTCGTAAACACAGCTGCAGCAGTTTTCAATGCGAATGGCATATATCTAAATTGGCATCATCCCTTCGAACACGAGAATGCAGTTTTCCTTTTGGACGTTTATTCTATCGGTATTTGCCAATACCCTTTTGCCAGGTCGAGCTTTGAGAAATACTTCTACTTCGCTACCCTTGCCACCACTACATCTATTCTGGGTACTGGTTCCGCGTCAGTTTCTAGCACGTTATTCAGGCGCCTTAAATGCACGCATACTCTGTTGGAGCCATCTGCTTTTTTGACCACCACTAGAGGCGCGTTATAGGGAGAGTTTGTCCTTTCAATGATGCCTTGTTTCAGCCTCTCTTTAACCTCCCTCTCTATAGTTTCCTGCATTGCCAGCGGTAGAGGGTATTGCTTTACATGTACTGGCTCTTCTGTGGAACACTGTAGCCCACACTGTACTACATTCGTCCGCCCCGGTAAATCTGAAAACACTGCTTCAACGTTATGTATTAGCGCTTTCAGCTCTTTTGTTTGTTTGTTTGTTAGGGCTGGATTTAACTTGACGCTCTCCACGCCCATAGTCTTCTGATGAACATACGTTTGTACCTCGCCATGGTCATTCTCCTCTGCGATTACCATACAAACTCTAGCCCCTGCGTCATCCTCCCCTTTTCCAGTTTCTTCTCTATCTTCATATTTCTTCAGCTTGTTAATATGAAACACCTTTCTATGGCCCTGCACCTCAATTTCATAATCCAACTCATTCTTCTTCTGCGTCACCATGAAAGGTCCCTTCCACTGCATCAAAATTTTAGTATGGTCTGTGGGCAGCAGCACTAACACCTTATCTCCCGCTTCTAATCTCCTAGACACTGCTTTGCGGTCATAATAGTCCTTCTGAATTTGTTTAGCCTGTGCTAACTTCTCATGGGCCAACGTACATGTCTCCTCCAACCTGTTCCTCTGCTCCAATACATAGGTGTAGGTTGTCTTTTCCTCACTACCCAGTTCTTCTTTAGTCCACAACTCCTTAAGAATAGTTGTCGGCCCTCTGACTGCTCTACCATAAATCATCTCGAATGGAGAAAACGCTATGTGGGCTTGTGGTACCTCTAGGTACGCGAACAAGAGTGCTGGCAAGAATCTATCCCAGTCTTTTGGCCTCTCCTGACACATCCTCCTGATCATTGTTTTCAATGTCCCGTTAAACCTTTCCACTAACCCATTGGTCATTGGATGATATGGGGTAGTTAGCTTTTGATCTATAGATAGCAGCCTGTTTATCTCCTTCATAACTTCCGATGTGAAGTTAGAGCCCCTGTCACTTAAAATCTCCTTTGGAACGCCGTACCGGGAAAACATCTCTAATAATGCTTCGGCCACCTGAATCGTGTCTATCGTCTTAAGTGCTACCGCGTCAGGATACCTAGTGGCAACACCCACTAACGTGAGCACATATCTGTTACCTTTCCCGGACGTGGGACTAATGGGTCCTACAATATCAATCGCTACACGGTGAAATGGTAGCTCAACAATGGGCATCTTTCCTAGCGGTGCCTTTCCTACACGACCCTTCGCAACCGTCTTTTGACATATTGCCACGCGCTTGTGCCACTTGCTCCCAGAAGAATACGAGGACAGTCTTGTGCACGAGCTAGCGCCTTGGTCTTTTTTGTCGGTGCTGCGCTGCCCCTTTGGCGACTCGGACTTACCTTAACGGCCTCTTTTAGAAGTCGCCTCTTCATTAAACGTGACATTTTTCTGGTGGAGGTGCTGGGTATTCTCGACCCATGCAACAGACCCCTCCTAGCAGCAGGAACGCTAGATCGCTACTGGTGCTCACGCCAGTACATCGCGCCAGCCGGAGAATCCAGAGATTGGCCCCCGAGTTTGAGCCGCTACCTGAGAGGACAACGACAACGTCGGCAGGTATGGATGCTACATCCGCTACTACCTCGACAAAGCCAGCGACGGCTACTCCGGTACCTCCGGTACCTCCTCATTACACGCTGCAAAAACCGCGTGTGCCAAGTCCCTTACATGGCGACCTTCTAGAAGACGTGGAAGACTGGCTGGCGGACTTCGAGCGCGTAGCAGAGTTCAACGGATGGGCGACGAGGCGAAGCTCAAAAACGTTTATTTCTGTCTTTTGGATGTCGCTCGCACGTGGTTCCAGAACCACGAAGGCATCCTGTCATCATGGCGTGAGTTCTGTCGCAGGCTCTTGGACACCTACGCCAGCTCCGATCGTCGAGAACGAGCAGAATGGGCCCTCCAGTCTCGCATTCAGAAACCCAATGAGAGTGTGGCTATGTACGTGGAAGACATGGTGCGTCTCTTCAGGCGAGATGACCCTACCATGTCGGAAGACAAGAAGCTGCGTCACTTGATGCGCAGAGTGAAAGAGCAGCTTTTTGGTGGACTCGTTCGTAGTCCGCCCGAAACGGTTGCAGAGTTTCTCACTGACGCCGTCGCCATGGAGAAGGCCCTGCACCAGCGCTCGCACCAATACGATTGGCAAGTGAATCTCTCCTCTGCTACCAGTGGCCTAGGAGCTCTCACGACCGACGTCGAGTCGCTTCGCGAGATTATCCGAGCGGTAGTCCGCGACGAGCTGCGACAGCTGCATCAGACGCAACAGCTTTCAGCCAACTTCATCGCTAGCGTCGTGAGTGACGAAGTGCAGCATGCGCTCGGCGCACCGCGTTACGAAGCAGCACTTCAGGCCGCTCCACCAGTTGAGGCCTTCAGAACATCAAGTGAACCTCGACGGGCAACATACGCTTACGTTTTAAGATGCACCGTCCCGTCGCCGGTGACGCCTCTTACCATGAGCGACTACCAGCGTGCGGCTTATGCCGACGCATTCAGGCCCCCTATCACTGCACCAGCGCCCCTACCTGCCGTCACCCCGTATGCGACGCTTCAGTCAGCGCAGGCGGTTCCTTATTTTGGAGAGGCTCGGCCATCCGCACGTAAATCGGACATTTGGCGCATGCCTGACCGCCGACTGCTCTGTTACCTCTGTGGTGAGGCGGGACATTTATACCCAGAGTGCCAGTACCGCCGCCTTGGACTCCAGGGTTTTCCTGTCAATTCACCCCGACCCCGTTTCGTACAACAGCCACCCGAAATTGAAGATTTTCTCGCCCGACAGCGTGCGCCACCGTCATCAAGGCGCCAGTCGCGATCGCCGTCACCACGACCATCCTATTCGGGAGGTGCAAGGCGGATGTCGCAAGGACGATCTCCGAGCCCTCGCCTGGAAAACCAACGTCAGCGACCTTTCGACGCGAGGCCGCTGATACTGGACGTGCCGAAGACCTCCAATCGAAGCAACCTCAGACCGACGGAGACTTGACGACGCCAGTATCTCAGGCTGGAGACTTCTCCATGAACATACCTGTGCTGATCGACGGTCGAAATGTTACTGCCTTAATCGACATGGACGCTGACTATTCGATTATCAGCGGAAAACTGTCAAGCCATTTAAAGAAAGTCATTACGCCGTGGACAGGGACGCACGTACGGACAGCTGGCGGACATGTCGTCAAACCGCTTGGTGTGTGCACTTCTCGGGTGCAAATTCAAAATTCTACATTTCCGATCAGCTCCCTTGTTCTCCGAGAATGCTCCCGTGAATTAATACTCGGCATAGACTTTCTTCGAGAGTATGGCGCCATCATCGACCTCCGCCGACGCTGTATCTCTTTCTCTACAAAGAAAGCGACGACACGAGATGCCAGCCGCCGCACAGCCGCTCTTCGAATTTCCGACGACAGCGTCACGATACCACCTCGTGCTAGTGTAATGATTGCGGTAACGTCCAAGGGCATACGTAAAGGCGAAGTCCTCGCAGAGTGTAACGTCTCCCTTCTACTTACGCTCAGAATTAGCGTGGCTCGAGGAATCATTGACGTTAGGGATGGCCAAGCTGACGCCTTGATCACCAATTTCACAATGAGCACCGACACCTCTTCCGGGGCACTGCCGTCGCTTACGCTGAAGCCTGGGAGGACGTCATTGAGTGTTTCGCGTGTGCAGAAAGCGACAGCGATGAAGAATGCGTCCCAGATATCGACACCAATAACGAGCTGTCGGAGGACAATAAGGCGGCACTGCGGGGACTGTTGCGTGAATTCAAGGACTGCTTTGCTCGATCGTCGAAAGTCAGTCAGACACCCATCACGCAGCATAGGATAATTACTTACGAGGATGCACGTCCTATTCACCAGCAGCCATATCGTGTTTCGCAGAAAGAACGAGAAGCAATTCAACGACAAGTCAAGGAAATGATTGACGAAGGCGTCATCCAGCCTTCAAACAGTCCGTGGTCGTTACCGGTTGTCCTGGTAAAGAAGAAGGACGGCACTCTCCGCTTCTGTGTTGATTACAGAAAACTCAACAAAGTCACAAAGAAGGACGTTTATCCGTTGCCTCGCATAGATGACTCTCTTGACCGGCTACGGCAAGCCAAGTATTTTTCCTCCCTTGACTTGAAAAGTGGGTACTGGCAAATAGAGGTAGACGAGCGTGACCGGGAGAAAACAGCCTTTGTCACTCCGGATGGACTTTACGAGTTCCGAGTACTTCCGTTCGGGTTGTGCTCTGCTCCGGCAAACTTCCAACGGATCATGGACACGGTGCTCGCTGACCTAAAATGGCAAACCTGTCTCGTCTACCTGGATGATGTGGTCGTATTTTCAGGCAGCTTCTCCGGACATCTTAAGCGACTGCGGCAAGTGCTCGAGGCAATCCGATCGGCTAACCTCACGTTAAAGCCTCAGAAATGTCACTTCGGTTATGAAGAATTGAAGTTTCTTGGTCATGTCGTGAGCGCGGAAGGCGTCCGTCCCGATCCCGAGAAAACTACCGCTGTAGCTGCTTTTCCGACTCTTACAGACAAGCGTTCGACGCTTCCTGGGATTTTCCGCATACTACCGGCGCTTTATACGCAATTTCTCTAAAATTGCTGCACCACTTACTCGTCTCACTAGAGACGACACGCCGTTCATCTGGAGCTCTGAACAAGAAGCAGCTTTCGCCGAGCTTCGACATCGCCTGGCATCACCCCTCCGTTCTTGGACATTTCGACGAGGACGCCGAAACAGAAATTCATACCGACGCCAGTAACGTCGGTCTGGGTGCGGTGCTCGTACAGCGGCAGGAGAACGACGAAAGGGTCATAGCTTACGCCAGTCGCACCCTATCACGACCCGAGTCAAATTACACTACCACGGAGAAAGAGTCTTGCCGTCGTATGGGCACTTGCCAAGTTTCGACCTTACCTCTATGGCCGCCCATTCAAGGTCGCGACGGATCATCACTGCTTATGCTGGCTGGCAAACCTAAGAGACCCTTCTGGACGACTGGCACGGTGGAGCCTGCGCCTGCAGGAATACGACGTGACCATCGTGTACAAGTCCGGCCGCACACACGACGATGCCGACACATTGTCACGCGCACCTGTTGAATCTGCCGATCAACACATCGAAGCCGACAGCGCTTTTCTTGGCGCCATAAGCGGGACAGACGTATCGACACGGCAGCGAGCAGACTGTGAATTGCGCCCCATAATTGAACATCTAGAAGGCCGCAACGTCACTCTGCCCCCGCAAATTGCTCGCGGTTTGTCGTAGTTTTGTTTACGGCAGGGCATCCTATACAAGAAGAATTCTGCTGCCAGCAACAACACCTATCTTTTGGTCGTACCCGCAGAGCTTCGTGATGAAATCCTGTTCGCATGCCACGACGAGCCTGCTTCTGGCCACTTGTGTTTCACTAGAACTCTTGCCAGGGTACGAAAATCGTACTACTGGCAGAAACTCGCCACTTGTGTTAAAAGATACGTCCAAGCCTGCCGTGAATGCCAACGCCGAAAGTCGCCGAATGTGAAGCCTGCGGGATTACTGAATCCTATCGAACCACCTCGAGGGCCCTTCGATCAAGTCGGCATGGACCTCCTGGGCCCGTTTCTGTTGTCTACTTCCGGAAACAAGTGGATAATTATCGCCACGGACTATTTAACCCGCTATGCTGAAACAAAGGCTCTTCCTAAAAGCACAGCTTCTGAGATTGCACAGTTTTTCGTACAGAACATCGTACTACGTCATGGCGCCCCATCCTGTGTCATCACGGATCGAGGAGCGGCGTTTACGGCAAGGCTGCTTCAAGAACTTTTTCAGCTGAGTTACACCACGCACCGAAAGAAGACTGCCTATCACCCTCAAGCAAATGGCTTGACTGAAAGGCTTAACAAAACAATGACCGACATGCTGTCGATGTACATAGACGTGCAGCGTAAGACTTGGGACGAAGTACTACCATACGTCACGTTTGCGTACAACACCGGTACGCAAGAGACCACACGCTCAACGCCTTTTGCTCTTGTTTACGGTCGTGAAGTGCAGACGATGTTAGAAGCCATGTTACCATGTGACACTTCTGACGATCTTGATGAAGACACTGAGCGTTTCGTGCAACGTGCCGAGGAAGCACGCCAACTGGCTCGCGTGAACATCAGGAAACAACAGTGTATTGAAGCGCGACACTACAACCTTCGCCACCGACAAGTTGAGTACCAACCGGGTGACCAAGTGCTAGTTTGGACCCCCGTCCGCCGTAAAGGCCTTTCGGAAAAACTTCTCAGTAGGTACTTCGGCCCTTACAAAGTGCTTCGGCGAGTGAGTGACCTCAATTATGAAGTCCTTCCTGACGGCACCCAGCCAGCACGACGCCGACAACCGAGGCACGAGATTGTGCACGTAGTGCCGTTAAAACCATATCGCACACCACAATAGTCGTGGTTTCCGGACCATTCCGTTTCTCCTGGGACAAGTCTTTCTGCCCGTCCATGTTTTGTTTAGCATAGAGTCGATGCTCTTCTGGGAGGAGGGGTAATGCCACGCGCTTGTGCAACTTGCTCCCAGTAAAAGACGAGGACAGTCTTGTGCACGAGCTAGCGCCTTGGTCTTTTGTCGGTGCTGCGCTGCCCCTTTGGCGACTCGGACTTACCTTAACGGCCTCTTTTAGAAGTCGTCTCTTCATTAAACGTGACAATATATCACACGACCTGACGTATCTCTTCACATCGCTTTGTACCCCAATCCAGAAGAACTCCTCTGTAATTCTCGCCAACGTGCTCCCTATCCCTTGATGTCCTGCCATCACACTGTCATGTCCTATCATCATTACTGTCTCTCTCAGTTCCTTTGGGACCATCAACTGCTGAACCTCTCTTCCCGAATTGAACACACACCTCCGGTATAATAAGTCGTTCTTCTTGAAAAACTCCGCCACGTTTCGACTTCTTTTCCTTCGTACTATTTCTCCTATCTTCTGTACGCACTTCTGCAACGACTCGTCTTTCTCCTGTAATTCCTTGAATTCAGCGGCCGTTATGCTCAACCCCTTAATGTTCGTGACCGGTAATGGTGTTAAGGGTTTAGTACTCTTACTCATAGCTCGCGTTTGTACTTCCGCTGCTACCTCTACTTCAGGTGTCTCCTCTTCTTGCGCTTCTGGCTTTTCCCCCTTCTCTAAATCATCTGTGCTCTTCCAGTTAGGGTCTGGGTCATCTGCCCTTCTCACCCCTGATACATTCCCCAAAATCAAGTCAAACAGAGGATCTTCTACACAACTAGCTGTGACCAATCCCGTAAAAAATGGTGTCGAAACTTGAATTTGCGCCTCCGGCAAATACTTGACGGACCTGTCCGCCAAAATGACTGGTTTGAAATAGCCGGTCATGTTCTCGGATGGTACCAAACTCTCCCTGACCAAAACTGTGTTCGCTCCCGTGTCTCTCAATACCGTGGCCCTGCGTCCTTGAACTTCTCCCTCTACCACGGGCATGTTCTTTTCTCTCGGTCCATCCTCTCATGCATCATCATACATGCAGCTTTGTCCACGTATCCTGATCTGCATTCGTGCGCCCCATGACCTCTCTTTTGACATAGCTGGCAAACCACTGGTGGACCACGTCGACTATCCTTCACCCGACAGTTCATTGCTATATGTCCCAGCCGGTTACAAAGAAAACATCTTTGGAGCGTCCCTTGCCTGTTCATCGGACCCCGATTCCTCGACTCCCCTACTGATGTCATCGGCGCGTCCTTGCCACTCTTTCCTAAATTCCTTAGTCCCTGCGCCTCTACGAACTGATCTGAATGCGCTGTCATTTCCTCTACTGTTTTTAATTTCCTCTCCTTGAGGAATATCGCCAGACTGTCGCTGCACCTAGCGAGAAATTGTTCTCCTACGACCTTGTCCCGCACCCCTTCATATGTCTTGTTGGCCTCTGACAACTCCATCCATCTCTCAAAGTAGTTTGTGAATCTACATGCAAACTGTTTTCCAGTTTCCGCGTCTTCCGGCTTGCATGACCTCAACTTTTCGCGGAAACCCGCAGCAGTTAGCCGGAATCTTTGCAATAAAGTGTTTTTCACCTTATCGTAGTCTAAACTCTCTTCGGCGGGCATCCGTCCAAACACATTTAAAGCCTCACCAACTAGACACAGGCTTAAGGCGCTAGCCCACTAGTTCCTTGCCCAGCCTTGCCCGACCGCTATTCTTTCAAAGCGATGCAAATACGCATCTAAATCGTCTCTACGCTCATCAAATGGAGCCATCAATTTCCTGGGGCAAATTTGCTTTGGTCTGGGCGAAGTAGAGTCGGATGACGCCGACCTGGGGGAAGTCGACCCCTCGCGAGACCTGGCGTTCATCTCTGCCAGTCTAATCTTTAACTCTAAAGTTTCTTTTTAACTTTTGCGCTGTTGTTCCTGCTCCACGCGTGCTCGTTCGTGCTTCTCGCGCTCTCGTTGGTGTTCTTTTGCTTTTTCTGGCTGCGTGTATTCAAAAAACGCCATCGTCTCCTCCTTCGACATATTTAAATCCTTCGCTACCGCCGCCAAACGTTCCCACTCCATCTTTACAACTCCCGAGTATCGGTGACTGGGCCGTATGAAATCCTGGCAGGCTCGCCAATATTTTGTCACCTTTACTTGGGAGTGTGGAGAGTTGCGTGCATGCGCTACTCTCGATGGAGGAGACACACGACCGGCGGCACAGCAAACGAGAATTTAATATGTACAGGGACGGTGACCGCACGCGGCACACAACACTAATACCGAAAGTCAAAACTAAAGGCACGCGAAACTAGACATAACTCAACGAAAAAGCTTACTTAGTAGAAAATCCAAATCTTTAACTAAATACAACACTACTAGACAACAACTATCATTTCCGGAGCCTAGCTCCACCTTATAAGTCTCTAGGTCAGTCCTAGCCTGTGCTCGCCAAAGTCTAGCCACCTTGGCCCCGGCCTAACTGCGTCGTAAAGCGGAAACGGGATGGTCTCTTACAGATCATCGTCTTGAAGTTCTTGTCGCGTCCGTGTCGGGCTCGTCCGAAGCGTTGAGGATGCCGTAGGTGCCGACGTCTCGCGTTGTCTCTTTTGTCGGCGGTGAGCTTGTCGGCTCGTCGGTGATGAGCTCGTCAGCTCGACAGCGATGGCGCTTGGCGCTGCTTAGGCCCACCTGGATAGGCCTAGCGTCGGGATGCGTCGCAACCTCTTCGTGAGTGCCGACGTGGCGTCCCGAGGAGAATCGAACGTGCCGGTCTGCCGCGGAAGGGGGATCCTCTCTGGGGTGCCCGGTCCTGCCGTGAGAGGCTGCAGCCAGTCCAGGAGCCTCGCTCGAACTTGCCGAGGTCGACGGCCACACCTTGGACGGCCAACGTCACGGACTCGGCCAGACCCCCAAGTCTCCCGTCGCCAGAGCGTAGCTGGAGATGCGACCTTCCTGGCCCGGAGCCACGGCGATAACCCACGGACAGCGCCGTTCGTCCCTCGATTATGCCTCGGCTCACGCGTCTCGAGAGCTCGTGCCGTTCCGAACATCAGGCATCGGGTGCTCCTCTTCTTTTTCGTGCCACCGGCGGCCTCTTACATATGACAATGCTAGACAATGCTTCGAAGCGTCCCCCTTGATTTGTGTGCTGTGTAAAAAAGGAGGAGAAGGGGGAGAGCTATCTCCCCCTTCCTCCTTTTTTACGATGGACATTTTAAAAGTTGTACATAGGCACCTGCGAAGAATACCCCCTGAAGAAGGAGCCGAATTGGCTCCGAAACGGCGAGCTAATAAATTCCCTTATTTGGTTGGAGTCACTCTCTAAGCCTGAAAGACGTTTAGAGTACTGGGGGAAAACAAGCAGGCAAGATATGAATAGGACCTTATCTCTTACTGTCATAGGTAGTGGCCCACTGTAGACAGGGAAGTTTTCAGAAAAAGGAAAAGATGACGAAGATGCACACAATAATCATAGAATTAAAAGCATGTATTGCATACCTGAATAACTTAAGCATGCTAGCTGACTATTTGTCACCGACACGCTTTAAATGCGTTGCCAATAAATCATCATCATAACCAACATCATCATCATACCAGCGCCACTTGGCAAGGCAAGATAAGGAAGTAGACTGTTAAGAAAGCTAACCGCAACCTTTTGTGAAAATTCGGGAACAAGCGTGCCTTTGCAATGAGTGTGCCAGCTTTTGACGGACGTTTACTTAAAAAATGCCGCTTGCGTTGAAGAGTAAGAGATGAGGAGCGAAGAGAATGCTTATATCTCTAAAGAACTAGTAGACGTGTGCTGTTTATCTACGCTCTCGTTTATGGTGCACAGGGGTAGTCAAAAGTTTCCAAGCCACAGCTTGCGCGAACACGCTGACTTCGTACCCAGTGGCGTGTCATGTATCGAATTTTAAGTGCCCAAACGTTTCTTAAAGTGGCTAGGGGACACTGTTTATCGCCACCCACAGCTTCCGACGGCCAGAATTACTCCAGGGGCTGACCCACTTGCGTTAGAGTGAACGCGTTCGCGCAAGATGTGGCCTGGAACATTTTGACGACCACTATACATAGTAAGGATGGACAGGGCGCTACAAGAAATCAACATCAAATTTATGCGGTCACGATATTAAAACATGCGTTACCGAATTCATTTCATGCGGACGTCACTGCGTTGCTTGCAAACAGGCAAAGTGATATGCAACGCTTGGCTAATTCCTGTTAGCAGGAACGGGAGATGTTCGGAGTGAGCTTTAGCCTTAAAATTTAAGTCTCAGAGTGTTCAAGGAAAACAGGAACAGACAGAGTTTATAGCGGGCCATGAAATGCCTCTTGTAAATAAATACAAATACACGGGTGTAAGGCTTAACGACAGCAATATATATATATATATATATATATATATATATATATATGGAAAAACTAAAATAATGTAACAGCAAAGGGAAAGAGAAATGTGGCCATAATGAAACAAAGAGCACAATAGGGCTAACACAGGTACGAGGTGATGCGGTGTATGTTGAAAGATGTAATGGCTTTAGGACTTATTTTTAGAAATGCAGTTGTTTGCTTGAAGTCAGAGGTACAATCAGAACTTGATGGCAATAAAAGATCAGTGGCGCGCCTCGCATTGAGTGCTCACGGGAAGACTACAACTAAACCCATACAGGGTATATGGGTTGAACAAGTATTCAAGTGATCAAGCTCAAAGTAAAATTGATTTTGAAGAAAAGCTGAGAAACACTAAACACGTAAATGGGTTGCGAGAGTGTTCATGCATTTCACAGCAAATATATTACAGAATCGCAATGAAGGAAAAGAGCTACGAAGCTTGCCATCAACAATGCGACCCGGGTAATAAGCAACATGACGACAAAGAACGTTAAAAAGAAAGTCAGGGACCATGAGACCATGTTTTCTTCGGTGGGGACAATGGATATAAATCTCGCCATGGGTCACTAATTGAGGTGCACACGAAATAAGGAAATAAACAGTTTATATTAACTCGAAGCAAAGCATTGTGCTTTTCGAAGCAAGAGCAGGATGTCGCAGGATGCCTTAGAACCTGTAGTTAAAAAGAGGTAGACCATGGAAGAAGCATGGGCTTGATGCGGTAAATTTAGGGAAATGATGGATTATGTTTTACTACAATGGCTAGATATTGTAACGTAGTAGTGACGCTGAAGAAAACAGTCGTAAAACTGTGTACGACGAAACTGGTTGTTTATTGGGCGAACCTGTGCCCACAAAAGTAAGGTACACTCGAAGCACAACGATAGCGGCAAACACAGTCGGCGATCGTCGAAAATCTGAGCAGCGGCGAAACGCGTCGGCTTTTATACCTGAGTCATCGAAGGTTCCAGATTAATCCCTGATGCCCGCGGGTCTTCCAGGAAGTTCTAGACCATTCGCGTCGCTCATACAATCAGATTACATGAGCGTCGGTGACCACAGACGAAGGATAGAAACATCGATAACGTTAGAGAAGCTTCCGATGCAGGCGCGTCCTGCGCCGAGCGATAACGTTTAACACTTGTTAGCCGGTGGAAAGCGGTCACCGGTGAAAGATAAACATGTATACGTGTCAATACCTTCCCTTTAAAAAGCATCGTCCCGATGCTACAAACACGAAAGCGAAAACAAAACCACGCGTAATAAACAAAAAACAATAACAATAACAAAGTAACAAAGTACCTAACGTCGTCAGCGGGCGTAGAAAGGCTTAAGACGCACCACATGGATGACTTCGGGTCGTGCCCGGCGCCGCTGTGATTGCGAAATGCCGTCTGGCACGACCTCATAGTCCAGTGCGCCAATACGTCGGATTATCTTGTATGGTCCGAAATAGCGACGCAACAGTTTCTCGCTGACTCCTCGTCGGCGTATCGGAGTCCAGACCCAAACACGGTCGCCGGGCTGGTACTCGACGTAGCGTCGTCGAAGATTGTAGTGTCGGCGGTCGGTCCTCTGCTGGTTCTTGATGCGCAGGCGTGCGAGCTGTCGACTCTCTTCGGCACGCTGCAAATAAGTGGCAACGTCGAGATTTTCTTCGTCAGCGACGTCCGGTAGCATGGCGTCAAGCGTCGTTGCCGGGTTCCTTCCGTAGACCAGGTTGAACGGCGCCATGTGCGTCGTTTCGTGCACGGCCGTGTTGTATGCAAAGGTCACGTACGGAAGGATGGCATCCCACGTCTTGTGTTCGACGTCGACGTACATTGCCAGCATGTCGGCGATGGTCTTATTTAGGCGCTCGGTGAGGCCATTCGTCTGCGGGTGGTAGGCGGTGGTGCGGCGATGGCTTGTCTGGCTGTATCGCAGGATGGCTTGAGTTAGTTCTGCCGTAAAGGCCGTGCCTCTGTCAGTGATGAGGACCTCTGGAGCACCGTGACGCAGGAGGATGTTCTCAACGAAGAATTGGACTACCTCGGCGGCACTGCCTTTGGGCAAGGCTTTTGTTTCGGCGTAGCGGGTGAGGTAGTCCGTAGCGACGACGATCCATTTATTCCCGGACGTCGACGTCGGAAAAGGTCCCAGTAAGTCCATCCCAATCTGCTGGAACGGTCGGCGAGGTGGCTCGATTGGCTGTTGAAGTCCGGCTGGCCTTGTCGGCGGTGTTGTGCGTCGCTGACAGTCTCGGCATGTCCTTACGTAATGGGCGACGTCGGCAGAGAGGCGAGGCCAGTAGTATTTTTCTTCTTTCCTCGCGAGAGTGCGGGGAAATTCGAGATGTCCAGCCGTTGGGTCGTCATGGAGAGCTTGCAGAACCTCTGGACGCAATGCTGAGGGTACCACGAGGAGGTAGTTGGCTCGGAGAGGCGAGAAGTTCTTCTTTAGGAGAATGTCGTTTTGCAAGAAGAACGACGCCAATCCTCGCCTGAACACCTTGGGCACAATGACGGTCTTGCCTTCCAGGTAGTCCACAAGGCTCCTTAGTTCCGGGTTGGCTCGCTGTTGTTCGGCGAATTCGTCGGTACTGATGGGTCCCAAGAAACTGTCGTCATCCTGGTCGTCTTGTGGCGGCGGTTCGACAGGGGGCGCGAGACAAACAATCGGCGTCAGCGTGCTTTCGCCTGGATTTGTAAACGACGGTGATGTCGAATGCTTGAAGTCTCAGGCTCCATCGTGCGAGGCGACCTGAAGGATCCTTCAAGTTAGCTAGCCAACACAAGGCGTGGTGGTCGCTCACAACATTAAAGGGCGTGCCATAGAGGTAGGGGCGAAACTTTGATGTAGCCCAGATGATGGCGAGGCACTCCTTTTCTCTTGTGGAATAATTTGCTTCCGCCTTCGATAGCGACCGGCTAGCGTAGCTTACAACCCTTTCTAGTCCGTCAGTCCTCTGCACAAGCACGGCGCCGAGTCCTACGCTGCTTGCGTCGGTGTGGACTTCGGTATCGGCGTTTTCGTCGATATGCGCAATTATTGGCGGAGATTGCAGGCGTCGCTTCAGTTCTTCAAATGCTTCGACTTGCAGCGTCTCCCACTTGAACTCGACGTCGGCCTTCGTGAGATACGTCAGTGGCTCAGCGATCCGTGAAATATTCTTGATGAAGCGCCTGTAATAGGCGCACAGTCCAAGAAATCTACGCACTGCCTTCTTGTCAGCAGGCGGAGGAAAGTTGGAGATGGCCGCAGTTTTCTGAGGGTCGGGGCGCACTCCAGACTTGTTGATGACGTGGCCCAAAAACAAGAGCTCCTCATATGCGAAGCGGCACTTTTCTGGCTTCAACGTGAGTCCGGATGTCTTGATTGTTTGAAGAACTGTTTCAAGGCGCCGGAGGTGTTCCTCGAAGCTTGAGGCAAACACAACGACGTCGTCCAAATAGACGAGGCAAGTCTGCCACTTCAAGCCTGCCAGTACTATATCCATGACACGTTCGAAAGTGGCAGGGGCCGAGCAAAGACCAAACGGCATGACCTTGAACTCGAACAGTCCGTGTGGTGTTGTAAAGGCAGTCTTCTCCCGGTCCCTCTCGTCGACTTCGATTTGCCAGTAGCCGGTTTTGAGGTCCATCGACAAAAAATACTTTGCGTTGTAGAGTCGATCCAATGCGTCGTCAATCCGTGGGAGGGGGTATACGTCCTTCTTCGTGATTTTGTTGAGGCGACGATAATCGACGCAGAAACGTAGGGTTCCATCCTTCTTCTTCACTAACACCACGGGGGACGCCCACTGACTCTTGGACGGCTGGATGATGTCGTCGCGTAGCATTTCGTCGACTTGTTGCCTTATGGCCTCGCGTTCGCGCGCCGAAACTCGGTACGGGCTCTGACAGAGTGGCCGGACATTTTCGTCGTGAGTGTGTGAGTGGTTTTGAAAAGGAAGAGAAGAGAAAAGTGCCGCGCCGTAACTGCCTCTCGTGTGAGGGCACCTCAACAGCGCTGCACGGGTGGGGGGAAGGGGGAAATAAAGTGAGAGAGAGGAGAAAGAGTCAAAAAGAGAGAGAGAGAGCCCAGCGGTAAGGAGGGAGGGAGGCGGCACGACTTACAGCCGCGAGGAGAGGTTTGAGCCCTCCAGGTAATCTAGTAGCGCCGAGAAGGCGCGCCGGGCGATGGATGTGGGAGTCGCCGGGAACAGGAGTGCCCGAGTGCTGTCGGACGGCAGACCGAGGGCACGGTAGGCGGTGACAAGTGCGCCGCATTTTCGTCGGTTATGATGCGGTGCTTGGCGACAGGGGTTTGTCGAACTTTTGACGACGACGAGAAGCAGTCCTCGTATTGTAGTATCAGAGCCTTTAGTTGTTCTTTCTTATGCCTGGGAAGGTTCTGATTGACGTCGAAAGTTGGTTCAGGTACTATAGTCGTCGTTGTAGGTGCACTGGCATCCGTGAAGGCGAAAGCACTGTTGGCTTGTACTATTTCGTCGATGTAGGCGACCGTGGTGCCTTTGTTAATGTGCTTGTATTCGGGGCTGAAGTTCGTGAGCATCACCCTTGCTTTCCCTGCACGTAGCTCAGCTATGCCTCTAGCGACGCAAATTTCACGGTCGAGAAGTAAGTGATGATCGCCCTCGATGACGCCCTCCATGTCTGCAGGCACTTCGGTACCGACGGAAATCATTACGCTGGAGCGAGGCGGAACGGTGACTTGTTCTTCAAGCACATTCAAGGCATGGTAACTTATGCGTGTATCCGGTGGTATCGCGTTGTGCGTTGAAAGCGTTATCGACTTGGACCTTAAGTCGATGACTGCACCGTGTTGATTTAGAAAGTCCATGCCTAGGATGACATCCCTGGAGCAGTGCTGCAGGATTACGAAGCTCGACGGGTAAGTGCGGTTGTTTACCGTGACTCGCGCTGTGCAGATTCCAGTCTGCGTTATTAGGTGGCCTCCCGCTATCCGGATATCGGGTCCTTGCCAGGCTGTTTTCACCTTCTTCAACTTGGCGGCGAACGGGCCACTGAAGACGGAATAGTCGGCTCCAGTGTCGACGAGAGCGGTGATGTTATGGCCATCGATGAGCACGTATAGATCGGTAGACCGGCGTCTGGCGTTGCGGTTAATTCGTGGCGTCGGATCACGGCTGCGTCGGCTTGCTCTGGTGCTGCTACGTCACGTCGGAAGGTCTTCTTTCGGCGGCGAAGTGCTGTCAAGGCTGTTGCTAGGCGGCGTGCAGATATCTCGTCGTGATGAATCGCGAATCGTCGTCGTCGGCGGCGTCGGAGGATCTTCGGCATTGCGTCGTACAGCAACCGCACCTCCATCGGTTGCTGCCTTTAGTTTCCCGGGTAAGGGCTGGGAGATCGGCTTCGGGTGGGACCGTTGTACTGACGGAGATATCGCTGGGAGATCGGCTTCGGGTGGGACCGTTGTACTGACGGAGATGCGGCGAGATGTAGCGGCCTGGTGACGGCGAGCGTGAGGATCGTCGTGGTTGCCACTGGGCTGCGGCGAGGTAGTCGGCGATGTCGCGCGGTCGTTCACCTCGATCGGGACGCGGCGCGTTGACAGGGGAACCCTCGTAGGCCCATCTCGCGGTATGGGCATCGGCGGTAGACATGGTCGGCTTCCTCGCAGTGATAGCAGAGCGGGCGGTGGTCGGGGGCGCGCCAAATGTCCGTCTTCCTCGGGTAGCTGTGCTGGGCGACGGGCGGGCGTGCTGGCGGCGGCGGCGGTGGACGACGGAACTGCGGCGTTACGGGGCCCTGGCGCGAGCGCGGAGGGGGGCCTTGACGACGGGTGACGGCGGCGTAGGTCAGCGCTTCCGGCTGGGGTTGCGGCGATTGTGGCTGTACATCGGGAACTCCAAGTGAGCGCTGAACTTCGTCTTTGATGACGTCGGCGATAGATGCCACGTGAGGCTGCGACCTGGGAAAGAGCTTATGCAGCTCCTCGCGAACGACCACTCTTATGGTCTCGCGCAGGTCGTCGGCGCCTAGCGCTTGAGCGTCGGCGTAGTTGGTCAGGGCACGGAGGTTGTATTGCCTGACGCGCATTTCAAGCGCCTTCTCGATCGTTGTAGCCTCGGAAAGAAATTCGGCGACAGTCTTGGGCGGGTTGCGCATCAATCCGGCGAATAGTTGGTCTTTGACACCCCGCATCAAGAACCGAACTTTCTTTTCTTCAGACATGTCGGGGTCGGCGTGGCGGAAGAGGCGAGTGATCTCTTCCGTGAAGATCGCGATGTTCTCGTTCGGCAATTGCACTCTGGTTTCTAAGAGAACCTCTGCCCTCTCCTTTCGTATGACACTCGTGAAGGTCCTCACGAAGTTTTCACGAAAAAGGTCCCACGTAACCAGGGTGGTCTCTCTGTTCTCAAACCAGGTCCGAGCAGCGTCATCCAACGAAAAATAGACATGGCGCAGCTTGTCGTCGTCGCTCCATTTGTTGAACGTCGCGGTCCGCTCGTATGTCTCCAGCCAGGTTTCACGGTCTTCACCCGATGATCCACGGAAGGTCGGTGGCTCCCGAGGTTGTTGCAGCAGGATGGGGGACGCTGGGGCTACCATTGGGGTCGTTGACTTGGCCTTGATCGCTGTGGTCTTCTCGGGAAGAAGTCCGTACTCCGGCAGAAGTCCTTGCTGCCTACGGCTAGCTCGCTGGTCCTTGGTGACGTTGGGGTTGTCCTCCGGTTTCGGGCTTGGATCGCGGCTTTGCGGGGGCGCTCGCTGCATGAACGCACTAGCACCTCCACCAGATGTCACGTAGTAGTGACGCTGAATAAAGCCCCTATATATAAAAAGTAGCGCCAACCACTTCCCTCCTCCTCCGTTCCACTGTCGCGCTCGGCGCGGCCAGGGCGATCGAGGCGCGATATCGACAGTGGCGCCGCCAACGTCGGGCCTGCCGTAACAGAAGACAGATAACGCGCTACCAGAGGAAATCAGCGGAAAACTTCGATCGCGCCCTGAGGAGAAGTTTTTGAGGCGCGATTTGCTTCGTCAGTAAGTAACTAACCTTAATGATGCCGTTTTGGAAGTAGCAATGTGACGATGCGAGACGGCACAAATACCAAGTGTGCAGCAAGCGTTTGCGCTCGGCGGATGGTAACCAAAAAAAGCCTTTTGCCCTCGTCTTGTCGGTTGCAACAACTTAAGGTGCAGCAGCATGCCAACAAAACACGTTTGATCCGTTTGTGCGTACAGCACTTTCGTCGCACAGGCCCGAGAATGGCGGTCGGAGCGCGCTGGAAAGAAAAATATATACAAAAGCGCAACGCGTGCTTCCACGTGACACGGATTGGCCAATGGGGGAGCGGAGGAGGCTGGGGCGACAGGAGGCGGCGAGGAGGAAAATCCGGGGTGAGCGCGGTGGCGGCAAGATCTAAGAATGGCGCTACTTTTTATATATAGAGGCTTTAACGCTGAAGAAAACAGTCGTAAAACTGTGTACGACGAACCCGGTTGTTTATTGGGCGAACCTGTGCCCACAAAAGCAAGGTACACTCAAAGCACAACGATAGCGCCGAACACAGACGGCGATCGTCGAAAATATGATCAGCGGCGAAACGCGTCGGCTTTTATACCTGAGTCATCGAAGGTTCCAGATTAATCCCTGATGCCCGCGGGTCTTCCAGAAAGTTCTAGACCATTCGCGTCGCTCATACAATCAGAGTACATGAGCGTCGGTGACCAGAGACGAAGTATAGAAGCATCGATAACGTTCGAGAAGCTTCCGATGCAGGCGCGTCCTGCGCCGAGCGATAACGTTTAACACTTGTTAGCCGGTGGAAAGCGGTCACCGGTGAAAGATAAACATGTATGTGTGTCAATATCTACCCGGTTGTCGGTTCAGGCTCCACTGGCCTCCTTGGAATCCTTGGGTCAGGGTAGAGTACACTCTAGTCAGGGATAGCAATTAAACAGCAAATATGTCCGCCCCATAAATTACTAAAATGTGGTTGAATGTTTAATACCAGACACGTAGGCGGAACACAAATAATGGAGGCGTACAAAAACAATGGTCCCAATACTGGCTCAGAAAGGTCGATGCTGGGAAGTTGTTTTTTTTCTGTAAAAAACGACACAAGACATTCGGCAGCGCAATCCACCGCCCCGCTTCGAAGGGGACGCTTATAGAATCCATCCATCCATCCAACCCATGTGCTCGCAGGGGTCCGTTACTTTTGCTTACATGGAAGATCTCAGCTTTTGCGTAATGGGTCTTACGCGGGCATTCTTTTAAGAAGAGTATAGAAGTCATAGGCATTGAGAAGTAATAGAAGAACTGCTTGAAAGACACGGCATCGAATTTGTATTCTGGTTCTGTAATGGTGTGTAATGGCGTTATAGTGTACCGTGTCTTTTTTTATTATTTTGTTTTGTTGAGTCGTTTTGTAAATGTACAGTGGGCACTAAATAGAACACCAAGCAATTAGATAATACTAAATTCTGAGTAACAGCTGACCCATTATAAGGAACTTAAACTCCACACGACGACGAAGCAGTAAGAAAACAAATCAATGCAATTTGTCATTTGGGATCGGACGGTTCTCGTGTACCATACCTTATAACATTCCTTTACGGGTAGCGTAAAATAATTCTTGGAATATCACACATGCCTTTAGGTTGTCGACAATCACATCATTTGGTCGGGTGTCCGGGTGGATGGAGACTAGAAGATCAACGTATCCTCCATCAGTGTCGTCGATTTTAAGCCCATTCGTGTTGCAGACGAGACAAAAAAAGGCCAACGCGAGAAGCAGACGCCCGAACATGACAATGGCTGCCTCTGTAACGGAATTGACAAAAGTAAAGAAAACGTTTTCACCAATTGTTTACCGACTGTTTTCACCGTAATCATTAAGCTCCGTCTGCAGCACGGTAATCCGACAGCTGCAGTTCTATCCGTAATGACTGTTGCGATAAAGTAACTCCGACCTCTTGGTGCATCTAGCAAAAAAAAAACCCAAAATGCACACAATTATTTGATTAGCCACAAACAGAGCCCTACAATGTATAAGCTCTACCAAATTACACTTAATCCTCAATGTAAAAATCTTGCAAAAATGAGACATAATCAAAATGTTACGATTACAGTTCTATGTAGAAATGATGATGCTGGGATTCCGGCCCAAACTCTTTATTTGGTGAATTTTTGTGCCCTCTTCTAAACAACAAACTTGACGGCGGGAAGTCCGTGATCGACTACCGGAAGTACCGTGAACGTCGGTGCAATGTATGAATAAGCGATGCGCCAGCCCGTATTTTATACGCTCCAATCCGGCAACTAGAGCTGCTTGAACCTTCAGACATCGTCTAGTATTTTCGCACAGTTAAAAAATTACTCCATCGCCAGCTAAAGGGAACCATGGGTGGATGCGAAGCAACGGGGAGATAGTTAGCTTGAGCGGGAGATGGTTTCGCGGCAGCGGCCCGAGCGCTCATCGCGGCGCTGCATAGGAGAGAGAATGAGGCGCGCGCGCTCCGTCATTTTCATACCGCGGAACTACCGCGGCGCCCAGAGCGGAGTATGCAGCTGTCGCACCACCTGTCGAGCGCGCCACTCCGGATTCCTAGAGGAGAGAAAGGGGGGAGCGTAGGAGAGGTGAGAGAGGGGGAGGGGACGCGCATGCGCTGTGGGGGTGTGGGAGCGACGGACACAGCAGCCGGCAAGAAATGCTTCGCATTTAAAAACGCACGTATCCCGTGCATTGGGGGGCATGGTAATATTTTACTAGTGGTCAAAATTAATCCGGAGCCCTCCACTACGGCGTGCCTCAAATGCTAATTTCATGCAAAACAGTTTTCTCGCCATGAACGGGAACCGAACTATCAGATTATAGAGAGTGATGATACCTAGTTGTTCGTTTACTGCTAGTGGTTGTCTGCGCGCTTTATAAGGTGTCAGCCAAGAGATTTGATGTTGTTTGTGCCACCTGCCTTCGCGAAACACTTTTGTCAAGGATCCTTCCACCTCGCAACATGTTGGTGTCGGTTCCGGATACAAAGACGGAGCTCAGTCGCGCACGCGCCACAATTACCACCACACTGCTGATAAAGAAACCAAAGAACAAACACAAGTCGCATATAGAAATAAACACAGAAATACCACCTATGATTTACCAGATACTGATTATCATAAGCCAACAGACAATGACACCAAGGACAACATAGGGAAAATTACTTGTACTTACTAATTAAATTAAAGAAATGTTAAATAATTTAAATGCAAATGGATGGAAGAACACCTCTCCGCAGGGGGGGGAACGAACCCATGTCTTCGCATTACGCGTGCGACGCTCTCACCATTGAGCTACCACGGAGCCGTTTTCCCATCCACTTTCTGGGGTATTTATCTTCTACAACTAGAATGAACCCTAGGAGTGTTAGCCAGCGCCACCACTCACAAACCTAGGGGCGGATGTGGAACATCCTTTCTGCCGCAGGCGTCACGAGCACGTGACCTTTTTGGGTAATAGCAACTGGTCAATAAACCCACATAATGTACCTGAAGGCATCAATGTTGCCGGATTTGAGCCCTCGTTATTAAGCGAACAAGAAGAAAGGGAACAGAGGGGCCCGAATTTTATTATCATATCATAACATGCGCAATGCGAAGACGTGGGTTCGTTCCCCAACTGCGGACAGTTGTTTTTTCATTCATTTTCATTTCCATTTATTTATCATTTCTTTAATTCAATTATTAAAAACAAGTAATTTCCCCTATGTTGTCCTTGGTGTCATTGTTTGTTGGCTTCTTATGATATGCGGCATAAGCCGCTGACTGAAGGTGAACTTCCCAGTCGGCGTCTCCTTTTTTCCCTATTTTCTTATGCGGAGCGAGTCGTGCCTGGATGCTTTGGTTAGTTCGCTCCGTAATGCCGTTTGCCTGGGGATAAAATGCGGAAGTGTAATGGTGCTGCACTCCTGCCGTACTAAGGTAATTTCTTAGTTCGCGACTGCGGAATGTCGTGGCACGGTCTGATATTAATCTTTTGGCAGGCCATGTCTCCATTCAAATCGTACCTTCGGGAAATCGATTAGGTGGCTGGACGCGATAGATTGCACAGCGGCCACTTCAACGTACTTCGACAAATATACCACGGCCACAATGATATATAGCGGTTTTCTGCTGTAGTGATCGGTAGAGGTCCAATGTAGCCGATGCCACTAGTGTGAAAAATACTTCCTGGCAGCGGAATGAGTGTCAGTAAGCCAGGCTGGCATCCTGGCAGTCGCTTATATTGCTGACACACTTCACAACTTGGCGACGTAGGAGCGGACATTGCTTTCCATCTTCGGCAACCAGAGGCCTTCTTGTATTTTGCGGAGCATTGCTCGCTGGCCGATGTGCACTCCTTCCAGAGTCTCATGAATGGCTCGCAATATTGCCGATCTAAAACAACTGGGAATCACAGGGAGGTGACGTTCTTTTGAGTGGTCCTTGTGCCACTGCCGCCGATACAGCGTGTCATCGCGTAATACATATGTGGATTTCTTTCCTGTAGCAATCATTGAGGCAATAATTGAAGTTAAGACTTTATCCTCATGTTGGGCTTCGGGGAAGCCTTATTGCGAGAAGAAAATACGACTGTCATCGCCTTGGGACACGCTGTCAAGGACCTTCTTTTAGAGGGCATCGGCGATGTTGTTCAGCCCCCCAGCACGGTGGTGCACGTCAAAATCGCACTCTTGCAGCGTAATATTCCATCGGGAAAACTGATGCTTCAGCTGCTGCTTGGAAAACATCCATGTTAATGCAGCAGTATAGGTCACGACTGGGAACTTGCGGCCAAAAAGATAGTGCCGGAATTTATCATCCACACTCCATACCACCGCTGGACATCCCAGCTCATTGGAGTGGTAGGGGCGCTCTGTATCTGAACGTTTGCGGCTCGCATATGCGACAATGCGTTCGGTACCATCAGGGTCACGTTTTCACTAGTACTGATCCAAGGCCCATCTGGCTTGCATGTGTGCGCACCTCCGTAGTCCAGTCGTCATTGAAATGATTTAGTACGGGGCAGTGAATAAACTGCTGCTTCAAAGTTAGAAAAGCGATTTCTTGTGGGGCGCCCCATTCAAAACGAGCTCCCTTTTTAAGTAAATCGGTCAGGCGAGCGGCAGTGGATGCGAAGTGGAGAATATGCGCAAATCAGAGCCATACCCACAAACGACTGAATTTGTTTCAGGCAAGTTGGTTTGGGATAATCCGCCACAGCAGCAATGCGCTCCGGGAGCGGCTGGATGCCGTTTGAAGAGATAGTATGGCCTAGGCATGAAATCTTGGAGAGACCAAACTGGCTCTTGTCGCGGTTCAACTGAAACCCCGCCCCATAGAGCCTGTGTAGTACTTCGTCCAAATTGCGCAGATTTTGTTCTTCTGTGGCGCCAACGAGCAAGATGTCCAGATATACGACACAAGCTTGGTTCTTAAGAGGTACTAGTACACAATTCATGGCGCTCTGAAAGGTACTAGGAGCCGTGCACAACCCAAACCGCATGCGAATAAATTCGTACAAGCCTGAAGGACTCCGCAAGGCAGTCTTGCACTTATCTTCTTCCGCGACGTTGACCTTCCAGTATTCCGCGCGTAAATCAAGCGATGAAAAGAATTTGGAACGACGGACCGTATCGATAGCGTCATCAATTCGAGGTGGTGGGTGCGCGTCGGGCGTTGTACGCTTGTTGAGCTGCCTGTAATATACACAAAATCTTAAAGAGCCATTCTCCGAACA
Source organism: Dermacentor silvarum (assembly GCF_013339745.2). Lineage (NCBI taxonomy): Eukaryota > Metazoa > Arthropoda > Arachnida > Ixodida > Ixodidae > Dermacentor > Dermacentor silvarum. The sequence continues at coordinate 90,043,401 of NC_051163.1, forward strand.
AGCACAACAGGCGCTGCCCTCGGGCTTGAAGAAGGCCGAATGATGCCCGCGTCGAGCATTTCATGCACGTGTTCTACGACCACGGTACGCTACCGTTCCGCATACCTCCTCAATGGCACACAAATGGGCGAGTGGTTCCCCGTAGGTATATGATGCACCAACAAATTAGTGCCTGGGAGGTCGGCCGTGCTTTGGGCGAAAAAGAAAGCTTGGCGAGCGAGAACCGAAGGAAAGGTAGATAAATTTGCACGCTCAACTGTCGGTGTCGGGACTGGCGTAGAAGTGGTCCTTGTGTCGTGGGCCAGGGTTGTAGAAGGGCAGAGCTCAACACGACCGTGGTCCATGGTGATGCGAATGTCGTCGGAGAGCAAGATGTCCGTCCCCAGAATCATGTCCGCAGGGAGGTCTTCGAAAACAGGAGCTGCTGGGTAAATTTTGTCCCGGCCAACATCCCGACATGAATGTCGAGCATGCCCACTGGCATAGCGCTGCCTCCGAGACCGTAGAGCGGGGGCTGCGTCGATGGGCGGAGGGTGTTAGGAGCATGACGTTGGTGTAGCGCCGTCCTCGCAGCGCCAGTATCCACAAGCGCCAACAGGTAGCCTACCCCTTTCACAAAGAGCGGTAACACGGGAGATTAGCAGGCCTGATAATGGATGCGGGTTTTAGTCGGCGGAGGGCAATCCTCGGCATCGTGACCAATACTACCGCAAGAGAAGCAGCCGCCTCGTGCAGAGGCGGTCTATGAAGGTCCAGGCTACGGCGTACCCACAGCAATACGACGGTGAGTGCTCTGCTGCAGTTCAGCTGCCTTTCGAGCGAAAACATAGGGTGACGTTTCCGGAGGTGAGCAGAGAGGACTGCAGCATGCGTAGAGTCGAGCAACCCGTCGACCACATACTGGCGAGCAGCAGCACAGAGCCAGGTAATGCCGCTGTCCTCGAGAAGCTTCACCTTTTCATACACGTAGAGAGCCACCTCTTCGGTTAGTGCTTGTCGGCGTTAGCGCATGCGCATGAAGCGATCGTCGTAGGCAGTAGGTCAGAAAAGCCACACTTCATTCGGCCCAGGAAGTATACGCAGAGCCGTCACATCTGTGCCACACGTTGGCGGCATCACGAAGCCGGCTTTCGGCGAGCGATATCGTCACGTCTTCCGGCCAGGCGTGTCCACAGGCCAATGATTTATTTGCGTGTACCCACAGCGTTGGATCGTCCTCGCAGCCACGAAACTCTGGAACTTCCAGGGGCGATGGTGAAGGAAGTGCGCTACCCGCAAGGGCTGTAGTGACGGATACCGTGACGTCGTCCTCGCACTTGGACAGCACTGCTATGGCCTGCGTGAACGAAACAAGGGCGCTGGAGGCCGCAGTCGAGGGGTTACGGACAGGGTCTACCAACGTTGCAGTAGGCGCTGGAGTCGCGGCAGCGGAATCCACGTCCAAGGGAGCGTGTACGACGTCCCTTGGGGGCAAAGTGGTTTGCATAGCGACAAGACGTGAATCCGTGACCATGAGTTGAATCCATGAGTTGGGACGAGAGTCACGGTACCGTTCGCGAGCGCGTGGCGCCGCCAGTATATAGTGCGACTTTCGCTTTTATCACACTTGTTTGACACCACCACCACTGAGCGGCATCACCACCTCGCCTTCTCTCGCTGATGTGGGATCCGCGTGCCACCGGTCCTTGCCGGCCAACACTCTTTCGGAGGAGCAACCCTGTACACCGACTTTCACAGGGTGGAATGGTGGTGAACTGTTTAAGCATCAGCTATTCGGCAAGGAATGGATACCAAGAGAAGGGAAGCGCAGTAGAGGACGGCAGAAAACTAGGTGGGGTTATGAAGTTGGTAAATTTGCAGGCGCAAGTAGGAGTCATCTAGCGCAAGACAGGGGCAAGTGGAGATCACAGTGAGACAAGGTCTTGCCGCGGGCGGCCGCCGATACCGAAATAGGACCGAAGAAAAAAAAAATGTCACAGTTTCGCCCTAAGGGCGAAGCAATGAATGCGATTGCAACACAGCAATGTCATACGAAGTAAAGTGAGCGGCTTTGGTAGCAATATGAATTGTAGTAAACATGAGCTGATTAAGTAAGCAGGTGTGCTGCGGCGTAAGTAGACCGACATGAAGAGAGACTCGATGGCCACGAGAAGGCGCGTGTGAGACGGTGGTGTTGATGAGAAGCGCTTCCCGTGGGTAGCGCGTGCGAAGGGACACACCTGTAGCGCTGCACTGCCGATCCGGGCAGCATTGCGTGTGTAGCGTGCGTTGGAAAATGTGGCCCGACAATTACGAACTGAATGAACAAGCGTGGTGTGAGCGCGCACAAACACGAAGAGATCACACTGAATGACAGCAGACAACGACTGTCAAAACGCTGGCAGCAAGCATACGCCGCAGCGGGCGAAGGTACGTGCGGTCTATCGCTTCAACGGAAACTGAGCGGCGAATGCACTTAAAGGTCAGAGCCGTGTGGAGATAAGAGACGGTGCGAGCGAGCGACGAGCGCGGTTGTTGGCAGAGAAGTGCGCCCCCCCCCCTCCCCCTTGCTCCCTCCGGCGCTGGCTTCCTGCTTCCTTGCTTGCGCGTGGGAGATTGAGTGCGTTCGCTCTCCGTGATAGCGCGCGTCTCCCCACGCTACCTCTCGGGCATACGGCGCGCGGCGAAGATTTTATCTATAGGGAACCTCACGGCGACGGCGACGGCGACGACGACGGCGACGACGACGCCGACGGCAGAAATCCGGTTCAAGTGTCCATATAATTGCTATCGCAATAAAAAAAGCGCGTTAGGAGTCGTGCCTCCAAAACAATGTGTGCGCGCTGTTTGCGACCGGCGCAGTCTTTATGTGCCCACCGGCGGCGCAAGCGCGTCGCCCGCCGCGCTACTCGATTGGTCCAGAGTGAGGACTCCCCTCGCAGCCGAGTGCACTGATGCCCTCCTCCTCCTCCCCTGAACGCGCACACCGGCGAACCCACCGAGTAGGAAAGGGGAGTCCTGAGGAAGAGGAGAGGCGCGAGTAGCAGCAAGCGTGGACACCGTTGCTGTGGCCTGCGTAAGGTAGCGAGGTCTCTGGAGGCCGCAGTCGAGGGGTTACGGACAGCGTCTACCGACGTTGCAGTAGGCGCTAGAGTCGCGGCAGCGGACTCCACATACAAGGGAGCGTATAAGGCGTCCCTTGGCGGGAAAGTAGTTTGCATAGCGACAGGACGTGAATCCGTGACCTGATGAGTTGGGACGAGAGACACGGTACCGAGGAGATGCGAGGCCGAGGAACCGTGGGTGCTGCGTCCGATCGGGGCGGCCGGCGCTTGAGCAGACGCCGCAATATGCCGGAGGACGCGCCCGCTCCGCAACACGGTGGATGAGGACGGGTCGTCGAACAGAGGTTCGTTGAGTGGTTGCGCCATTGTAATGAAGAGAAGCAGACAGACAAGCGGTCTTCCGGAAACCAGAACACCTGGTTTACATCTGCCGCCTCTTTCTCGCTCGCGGTCCGAGCGCTGAAGCCCCAGTGCGCATCTTTGTATTCACCATACAGGGTGTTTCATTTTAGCTGCACCAAATCTTTAAAAATAGCCTGTGGCAGATAAAACAATTATAATCCTTGATCTAAACTACGCGATGAGGCGGCCATTACGTCCACGAGAAACCAAATGCCTAATTGAGTAATTAGCATAATTACGCTAATTAACTTTTTAATTAATAATTTTACGGCACATCTTTCAATGTACGAATTATAGCCGCTGCGTTAGCAAGGCGTATCCACTTGCAACGAATTCTCAGGACTGAACCAGTTTCGATATAATAATTTTCAAAATGCCCGACGAAATGCATGGGCGTTCCAGTTAACTTTGTGCTTCAATGCATAAAACAGCGTTTTCCTCAAAAAGTTAACTGGAACGCCCATACATTTCGTCGGACACGTTAAAAATTAATATTTCGAAACTGGTTCAGTCCTGAGAATTCATTCCAAGTGGAAACGCCTTGCGAACTCAGCGGCTATAATTCGTAGATTGAAAGATGTGCCAAAATATCATTAATTAAAAAGTTAACTAGTGAAATTATGCTAATTACTCAATTAGGCGTTTTGATTTCTCGTGGAATAATGGTCGCCTCATCGAGTAGTTTAGATCAAGGATTGTAATTGTGCCATCTGCCACAGACAATTTTTATAAATTTGGTGCAGCTAAAATGAAACACCCTGTATATATATAAAACAGGTAGCATCATCATATATAACAGGTAGCTTGATCAATAACAATCAGCCAATATTTATGTAAACTGCAGGACGAAGGCCTCACTCTGCAATCTCCAGTTACCCATGTCTTGCGCTAGCTGATTGCAACTTGCGCCTGCAAGTTTACTAACTTCCTCACCCCACCTAGTTCTGCCATCCTTGACTGCACTTCCCTTCTCTTGATAATAATGCTGTAGCTGTAATGGTCCACCGGTTATCCATCCTACGCATTACATGGTCTGCCCACCTCCATTTTTTCCTCTTAATGTCAACTAGAATATCGGCTATCCCCGTTTGCTCTCTGATCCACACCTCTCTCTTCGTACCTCTGAACGTTAGGTCTAACATTATTGCTCCATCACTCTTTGTGCGGTCCTTAACTTCTTCTCGAGGTTCTTTGTTAACCTCCAAGTTTCTGCCCCATATGTTTGAACCGGTAGAATGGAATGATTGTACACTTTTCTTTTCAACGACAGTGGTAAGCTCCCAGTCAGGATTTGGCAATGCCTGCCGAATGCATTCCAGCCCAATTTTATCCTTCTGTAAATTTCGTTCTCGTGATCAGTGTCCGCTGCGAGTAATTGACCTAGATAAACGTACTCCTTTACAGACTCTAGAGGCTCACTGGCGATCCTGAATTCTTGTTCTCTTGCCAGGCTGTTGAAACTTTTCTTTGTCTTCTGCATATTCATCTTCAACCCAATTCTTACACTTTCTCGATTAAGGTCCTCAATCATTTGCTGTAATTCGTCTCCATTGTTGCTGAATAGGACAATGTCATCTCCAAGCCGAAGGTTGCTGAGATATTCGCCATTGATCCTCACTCCCAAGCCTTCCCAGTCTAAGAGCTTGAATACTTCTTCTAAGCATGCAATGAATAAATAGCATTGGAGAGATTTTGTCTCCTTGCCTGACCCCTTTCTGGATAGGTACCTTTCTACTTTTCTTGTGGAGAACCAAGGGAGCTGTGGAATCCTTGTAGATATTTGCCAATATATTCACGTATGCCTCCTGTACTCCTTGATTACGCAATGCCTCTATGACTGCTGGTACCTCTACTGAATCAAATGCCTTTTCATAATCTATGAAAGCCATATAGAGAGGTTGATTGTACTCCGCAGATTTCTCGATTACCTGATTGATGACATGGATATGATCCATCGTAGAATATCCCTTCCTGAAGCCAGCCTGCTCTCTTGGTTGGCTGAAGTCAAGTGTTACCCTGATTCAATTAGAAATTATCTTGGTGAATATTTTATACAATACTGAAAGCAAGCTAATGGGTCGTAAGTTCGAATCCTACTCCAGTCCACTACATTTTCAGGCATGGAGTGGTGCCTGACACCGGCAAGAAACACCCGGTATACAGGGTGTTAATTTTTAAGTTGTATGGAATTTTTAGAAGTTGCTGTGGCAGGTAGCATAATTCTTATTATTTAGCTGGGTTATTCGATGCGGCAGACATTAGTAGCACGCAAAATCGAAACACATATATTCAACTAATTAACTTCTTAGTTAATTGCTTTACGACACATATTGTTATTTATGAATTGTAGCCGGTGAGCTTGTCAGGCGTATCCACTTGGAATGAATTTCCAGAATGCCACAAGTTTGGAGATATGCGCCATCAAACTCACTGTAAAAATGCATTGTTGTTCCACTTACTTTTTTACCATAAAGCTGTTTTATACATTGAAACACAAAAGTAACATGAACGCTCATGTATTTCATCTCACAGTTTGGGAAATATCTCAAAATATCTTTGCAGCTTGCATTCACAAACAACGTTTTTAGTGAATTGCAAACCAACTTGCGGATAACAAAAGTTCCACACACAGAACAATCGTTAGATTAAAATGAAAGAAAAAATGCCGATGTGGACTTGAACTTATACAATTATCACAATACATTACGGAATACGTAATGGCGCAACCAATAAACCGCGGTAGTTTTTTTTACATATGTTATTGATAACAATCAATGTAATGGTGTACATACAGGAACTACATTTACAAAATTATGATCAAGAGATGGTCATAAACAATGACAGGATAACGAGCAGTAAACCCAAAGAAAACGTCATACAAGGCAACAGCTTCCATCTCCACGAGAACTTGAAAGAAGTTCTCCACCTAATCAAAAGTGTATGTCGATTTAGCGGGCATTCATTTTGATTGTAGTTGTCCTTTAGGTGCATAATCATATGAGACAAATGTACTCTTGAGATAGCTATTCTTTCTGCATTTCGGTCTTGCATACAAGGTTTTCATAGCCTATACCAATAATTAAGCTGGCAGCACTGGCCTTGACTGCATGTTGCCTAATGCAGGCCTACTGATAAACCTGCATTAGGCAACGCTCGGTCAGTGCCAACAGTGCTATCTTATTGGCATAATCTGTGTTCTTGGAGTAACACTGTAGCGATGGTTATAGTTATGGCAGAGTGCGCTGCATTCTAGTTCACTGTAGTTACGGTAATGATGGCCATGCCCTTTCTTTTGTGAAAAATTTATGTGCCAGTGAGCATTTGAATAAAAAGAAGTATGACTTACAGCCAATCATAAAAAGGTCTTGTGATGTTCAGGGAGAGACCGAGTCTTCTAAAAAAATTAACATGAAAGATTTCCTTCGCTTTTGAGGATATATGTAAGCAGTGCAACAAAGACATATTTAAAATATCATAATAAACACATCTAAGCAAAGCCTCTCTAGATACACAGGCAGACCTTTCCAGGCTCTTTAGAGAGATGATTCATACAATTTTTGTTGATCACACTTTTACATAAGCGAGCAATATTTCAGATCATGAGAGAGAAAAACTTCTTTTGTCAAAAATGTTGCAATGTTGCAATCAGGAAAGTCTGCAATGGTCAAGCTGCCAAGCCTGGGACACTTGGCATGGAATGACCCAGAAAACGAAAAAAACAAAAACAATAAAACAATAACCATAGATGTATCTTAACCTTCATGTATGACACAGATTTGGAAGCCCACTCAAGCATGAATACACAGTGGCAGCTCTGTTCAATGATATGTATACCCATAGTTCATCCCTTCATTGTGAGAGACATGCGTCAGGTGCTATATATGCCATGCCAGCATGTCGGCCAGGTTGTCTCCGATAATTTTCTGCTCAGCTAGAGACACACGGTATGGGCGGCGTCACACGATTGATGTGTCGTCTGTCAGAATGAGATGCTCTGCAACGGTTGCTTGGCCTAAGGACGACGAATAGGCGTAAAAAGAATTAGCGTGTTTTTTTCAACAAATCAAGCTGCTGTTGCGTCTGCGCAGGAGTCAAGTCAGAGCTGATTACTGCTGTCAGGGCGGTGGCCAAAGAAGGGTCCTCGGAAGAGACTGGTGTAAGTGGCAAGATGCATACAATATGGGCAAAAATCGGTTGATGAAGTCGTGCCAGTGGTTCAAAAGACATCAGTAGTTCCAAGGGAGATTTTTAACTTCACAAAAAGCGAAAAGGTTCTCATCCATTGATCACACAAAAATATAAAGACATTTTACTTAAGTTACACATTATGATTATGCTTATTATTGTTATAAAATATTTTTGGGGGTCATAGTATTGCCCATCCAGTGATTTCACTGGGTATAATTGGAACCCATTACCTCCTATTGAAAGATCCCATTGAACTCAATGGTTTTGTTTTGCCTGGGTGGGGTGCTATCAAGCACACAAGTACTTCAAAAACTTAATTTGCTGAAACCATATTGTCCTCCTTGCATCAGCATTCTGTCACACGCTATGTTCTTTGCCAACTGCTGGATGAAACCAGCATACAAGTATTAAGATAACTGTATTTCGTAATGCGTAATGCATGAGCTCTTTATTGTTGTATTTATTAAATACAACTGATAACTTGCTGTCATTGCAAAATGCTTAACATTGTAAATGGTGATATTCAGGTGCCACTGGAGCTTTCGTGTTCTGTCTCGATCTTATAGTTATGTATTACTACACTCTTTTTCAATAATGTACTTTGCTATTCCAGATGGACTCGACGAACGCATATGCTTGTCCCCGGTGCCACCAAAGAACGTGTTCTTTAGCTACCCTTTTCCGGCACTTTTGCACATGGCATGGTGCAGAGAGTAACTGGCATTGCAATCTGGAAGGCTGCGTCAAGACTTACAGACTGTATAGCACCTTCCGGAAGCATGTCAGGCAACACCACAACCATTTGTTCCTAACAAGTACCAGTGAGACCCCTGTGGAGCCAGTACACTTCAACAGTGCACATGGTGCAATGGAGGACTCCTTCAGTGTGTCCAGTGATGAAGAGCCTGAACAGGGATGTAGCAGCAATACTGCGGTGCTTGACACCAGTGATCAATGTGCAATGCATTTGTCCTCTCTGCTGTTGAAGTGGCAAGAGGGAAGACAATTACCGGAAAGCACGACTAATGAAATTGCCAATGATTTGCTCCACTTCATTACAGAGTTCAAAGCGACATTTAATTCAGTGGAAATTACAAGGCTTGAGCATCTTGCAACGAAGTCTGGACGGGAGAACTATTGGAAAAGCGTATTTCCTTTTGTGTCTCCCAAAACCATGTATCTTTCAGATTCCCAAGATGAGTGCTTTGAATATGTTCCGATCCTAGAAACTATAAAAGCAGTTGCTGGGGTGCGCAAGCTTTTTGGAGAGTTCAAAGAATCATGTTCAACCCTCTTGCAAGACATATCTGATGGCAGCTATTTCAAAGAGCACAGCATATTTAGAAATGCCAGCCCCAAAAGATTATTGGCCATTCAGCTCTATTTTGATGACTTTGAAATCTGTAACCCCCTAGGAAGCAAACGTGGAAAGCATAAACTTCTGGCTGGGTACTTAACAATCTTAAACCTTCCACCACAATCGCAGTCAAAGCTAAATGATAAATACCTTGTAATGCTTGCAAGGACATTCCTTGTGACCAAATTCACTCTTCATAAAATTCTTGAGCCACTTCTTAAAGATCTGCAGCAACTAGAAGCAAATGGCATTGAGCTTAACGGAGAAATTGTGAAAGGCTCGCTTTGTTTGTGAGCGGTGACAACCTATCAAGCCACCAACTTGGTGGTTTCCGTGAATGTTTCTCATCTGGCCCTATCTGCCGGTACTGCATGGCAACCAGAAATGAAATTAATGACAAATGGCATGAAGATGACTTTGTTATTAGAACAAAGGAAATGCATGCTCGTCATATTCAACTCATAAAGCAAGATCCAACTCTCTCTAATACGTATGGTGTTACAGGTGAAAGCTGTCTAAGTGCTCTTCATTCTTTTGATGTGACTCAAGGCTTGCCACCAGACGTTATGCATGACCTTTATGAAGGGGTCATCCCATTTGTCATGAAGCATGTCATCCAGCACATTGTATCAAGTCAGCTTCTAACTCTAGACCAGCTGAATGAGCGGCTTGCCAAATTTCCTTTTCAAGGAGGGGACAAAAAGTCTAGACTGCCTCCCCTGTCACGTGCAGCAGTGTTTGGGAGAACAACCATCAAGGGGTCAGCTGCTGAAAAGCTCTGCTTTTTTCGTTTTTTCTCTCTGCTCGTCGGAGACAGTGTCCCACAAGGAAATCCTGCCTATCAAGTATACCTCGAACTCCGTGCTATAGTCGACATTGTTCTTGCACCACAGGTGACTCGTGGTTCAGTTGCCTATTTGAAGGTGCTTATTGAGGACTTCTACAGTGCATTTAAGGAAACTTTTGCAGATGTGAGCATTATCCCAAAGATGCACTATCTGATTCATTACCCCAGCCTTCTACTTTTGTACGGCCCTCTTTCTAAACTGTCCTGCATGCGTTTTGAAGCAAAGCACCAATTTTTTAAGTCACTCACTAGGAAAGTACGCAACTTCAAGAACATTTCTTCAACACTGAGTCGTCGACATCAAATGCAACTTATGTATGCCTTGACACAACCTCAAGAATCACTGACTGTCATAGGGAGCAAGAGACTAGAGCCAGACTCATTACCTGACCTCTTGAAAGACAGACTTCAAGAACTCTGCCTGACTACAGCAGACGTGCACTGTGTGGATTCTGTTACTATTTCTGGAAGGATGCTAAGTGTGGGTGCTGTCATACCTTTGCTTGTACCAGATGATGACCTTCCCGAGTTTGCTAAAGTGGCACTGATTGCAGTTTGTGACCTCAAGTTGTTTGTTTTTGCCACCATTCTTGACACAAAGTATTTTGATGAACATTTTCATGCCTTTGTTGTAGAGAGCACAGCTCATAATGTCGTAATTGAAAATGTTCAGCACTGTGGGGAATTTTATGACCTGCTGTACATGTACAAACAGGGAGGCAATAACTATGTTAGCCCTCGTTATGCTTTCCTCACAGATTCAGATGAGTAACATGCAGCAGAAAAGCTCTAAACTTCTACATTTCATGCTCATGTTTGGTTTTTCTGTAAGCATGTTCATTCATTCAAATAACTTTATTGAGTGCCCTGCGATTTGGTGGGGTGGGCCTGGACCCCGCCTAGGCACTGGCCAGGGGTTGTTGGCCCTTGTCGACTTCCTCGGTTTGTTGACCGGCCCAGAGTTGGTGCTGCAGGTCCGAGCTGAGCAACGCAGACTCCCAGCGCGCGCGCGGAGGTTGCCGCTGTTTAAGGCTGCACTACTGTTATTGTGTATTATACCCTTACATTCCCATAGGATATGCTCAAGGGTGGCTCTAGAGTCGCAATGTCTGCACTTGTCAACCATGTATAAATCTGGGTGGTGCATGACAGCTCGACTTGGATAGGATCTGGTTTGTAACTGCCGCCATTCGACACTGTTTTCTGCCTAATTTTGGGTGAGGCGGCGGGAATGTGCGCCTCTGCAATCTGTGGTGTTGTGTAATTTCGTGAAATCTGGTCGTTCGATCTTCCCACTCCCACTCATCATTAGTTGGTGAGGCGGGGCTAACTGAGGCTTGGTCCGTAAGCTCTTGAGCCGTGCGGGGAGCCGCCTCATTGCAACCGTCTGGTAGTGTGTGAGAGGGTGTCAAGATGAGATGGACACTTTTGTCGGGGTTATTACCTGATTCTAGGAGTCGTAGTGCCTTTGGGAAGACTCGACCGTTGGCAAAGTTTCGTATCGCCGTCTGGGAATCACTGATGATTACGTCTGCTTGCGTTTGTGCTACGGCTAACGCGATAGCTATTTCCTCTGCGGTTTCTACGTGTGGCGTGTTCACTGTAGCGCTCGTCGTGCATTTTCCCTCGCTGTTTATCACCACTGCTGTGTAGGCGCGCTTGTGTCTGTATCTAGCTGCCTCTACAAATGCGGTGTCCTTGCTGTTACCGAATTTCTGTATATCGCGTGCTCTGCTTTCCCGCCTACCCTGATAGTGGGTGGGATGCATATTCTTGGGTATTGGAGGGACGGTTATCATGCCTCTGATGTGTCTGGGTATATCTACTTTGATGCCATGTTGGGTATGATACCCGATACCCAGGCAATTCAATATTTGCCTACCTGTTTTAGTTTTAGACAGGCATTCACACTGTGCTATGCGTTGTGCCTTGATTAGCTCATCCAGTGTATTGTGTAGACCTAGCTGCACTAGTCTATCGTTGCTGGTGGTGATGGAGAGTCCGATTGCTTGCTTGTAAATTTTTCTGATTAAGCAGTAAAATTTGTATCTTTCTGACGAGTACCATCATAGGTACGATGCCATGTATATTATTCTGCTTAGTAAGAACGCTCGGACTAGTCTAAGCAGATTGCCTTTATTCATTCCACTATGTTTGGTGGCTATTCATTTGAGTAGCCGCATGATTTGAGATGTTATATTGTCTAATTTACATATGGTCTCTCCATTGTAGCAGTTACTTTCAATGATGAGCCGCAATACTCTGATCTTGTCAACCTTGGGTATGGGTGTACCATCCGCCGTAGTTAGGTGAATTTCCGGATTCTTTCATTCCTCATAGTAGCGTTGTTTTCGACCACGTCACGATGGTATATAAATGAGGAGCTCAGATTTTTCTGCCGAACAAGTCAGTCCGGTTCCTGCTAGGTATTGTTCAACTGCTTCTATTACACGTTGTAATGTGTTTTCAACCTGTCCAGCGTAGATGGTATGATTGAGGCCATCGATTTCCTGTAGTTTTGATGGTAATCCGATCAGAGCCAGATTAAACAGCATTGTTGATATTACTGAACTGTGGGGCATACCTGCACTTCCGATTTGTAGTTCTTCGGAGTTAAGGTTTCTATCTTAATGTGTGCTTTTCTGTTAGGTAGGAAGTCTCGTATGTAAGTGCATACTCTCTGGTCTAGGCCTAGCTCATTTATTCTGTTTAATATTGTTCTGTGGGTAACACTGTCAAAAGCTTTCTCTAGGTCCAATCCTAGGATAGCTTTGGTTTTCCGACTTGTGCTATCTATAAGTTAATGCTTAAGTTGGAGCAGTGCATCCTGTGCAGACAAATTTCTTTGGAAGCCCAGCATTGTAGGGGGGAGAACGTTGTTGTCCTCGAGATAGTTGGTCACGTCTCATTAGGACAACGTGCTCCATGAGTTTGCCCACACAGGACGTGAGTGAAATCGGTCTCGGGTTCTCCAACTGTAACCACTTGCCTGGTTTAGGTATTAGAAAAATCTGGGCCGTTTTCCATTGTTGTGGTATTGTACCGGATTGCCAGCATTCGTTTATATACCTGGTAAGTTGTTTCAGAGAGGCATCATCGAGATTTCGAATCGTCTTGTTTGTTATTCCGTCTAGTCCCAGCGCGGATGTAGTATTAAGCTTTTGTAGAGCTGCTCTCAATTCCGCTTCGCTAATCTGTTCGTCTAATTGTCTGTTTTTGGTGCCTGTGTAATCGGGGTGAGGTGTTGGCTTAGCCCGAGATAAATACCTTGTGGCTATCTCATCGATAAAAGCTTTTTCAGTTTTGTCATATGCATGAAAGATTTTATTTATGTTTTGTTTGTACGTGGCTTTACTTTCCTCAGGATTCAAAAGGTGCCTGAGGAAGGTCCGGATTCTGGATAATCCTAACTGATTATCCATATTGGTGCATGTTCCTTCGCATTGTTGATTACAGAGCTGTTGTGCGTATGCTTCTGTATCTCTGTTAAGCCGAGCTAGCCTGCGTCGGCACGTCCTGTTGTGTTATTATCTGAGCATGTTATTCAGTTTCTTAGAATGTTATTGCATTTTAATTTTGAGACTATAATTTAGTTAACTGTCATTTGTGAAAGATGTGTCATCACTACAGACCGGATGTTTAGGCACCTTAAGCAGGCAATTAACAGGTGGAAAATTAAATTTTCGTGTGTTTGATTAGTGATTCCAATTTCTGTCATGGTGTAATGGAATGATAGCACAGATGCTGTGTTACACTGCTAGGTGCCAATGCTTAGTGTCATCCCGCTCTGGATATACAATTAGAACATAATACCTCTTACTATCGCATTACTGCCTGTATTTATGTTAGGTTCTTTTTCTTGTTTTGATGTAGGCAATATTTTTTTTCCTTGCAGGCATCATTCTTATATGCGCTACAGATCACATGTAAAAACAGCAGAATAAACGGTGTATTAGATGTGGCTGTCCACTTGCCGTGAGGATGCATTGCTTGCTGTCATTTTTCCCATTTTCGGGTCTAAGGCTATTTGTGCATATCGTGTTTCTATGTCAGAGAGGGATCTTGAGGCACAGGCAACTGGAAGCCTATGACCTCCTGTCTTTTGTAAGAGGACTGCCCCAGACTGTATGATGATGCATCTGCAAACACAGTGAGATGACTGCGAGGGTAGTAGTTGGTGAGCACTGGTGACGTCGTCAATCTTTTTTTTTTTATGGCATTGAAGCTTTCTTCTAGTGGCGTATCCCAGCACCATTAAGCATCAATGTGAAGTAGGTCATGTAATGTTTTTGTGAGCTGCGAGAGCCCTGGGAGAAATTTGGTCAGGTTATTAGCCAATCCCAATAAGGACCTCATTTCTGTTACATCTGTTGCCTCTACTAGATGACAGACTGCGTTCACCTTTTCAGCGTCAGCACTGATACCATTTGCTGATACAAAATGCCTGAGGAATCTCACTGACTGCTGGTGTAGTACACACTTTGCTGCATTTAAGGTGATGCTAAGAAGTACGCTGTGGAGTCGTGCGTCATGTTCTTCCTTCGTGCAGCCAAACACTATTATGTCGTCTTGCCGACATGCTTGGCTGTGCAGGCCTTCTAGCGCTCTTAGCATTTCTCTCTGGAAAAATTCAGGTGCTCTGGAAAACTGCCAAATGGCGTCAGGAAAGTGGTGTACCTCTGGGACTCGGGCGCCAGTGGAGCTTGCCAATAACCGGAACTTGTGTCGAGCTTGCTAAACATGTAGCTCCGGAGAGTTAGGCCAAGCATTTGTCGATGGTGGGCATTGAGACTCGTTCAAGCAAAATGTTCTTCAACCCCTCAAAGTCAATGCAGATTCGAAGCTTGCCTCCTATCGTTTTCGTGACTGAAAAACCACTTTGTGGCCTCTTCAACCTTTCTGATGACACCCAGGCACTCTATTCTCTCTAACTCACGTTTGGCATAGGGCAACATGGGCAGAGGTACTCGCCTCGGGTACGTAATAGCACATGGCTTGGCATCCAGGAGTAGCATTATTTTGTATTTTGTCTTGACTAGGCCCAGGCATGAAAGGTATCAGGTATAAAATGTGGCATAGAATGTTGGCTGGGTCGCTGACCTAGCAGGTTGACTCTGTTACCTCTAGAACGCTTGGTAGGACATCTAAAGTACTTGATTGCGAGACATCCAAGAAGTGCGCGATTCTGTTGGTTGATCACATAAATTTATTTTTGACAACCGGCCACTCCAGCACAGGCTCGCAATGAACAGTCCAATCGTTATTATTGTGGTGCTGCCAAGTCCAAGCAACTGTTTTTTTGCTTGCTTCAAGTTGCCCATAACTTCATTGTAGAGGCTTGTTGGTATAGCGGTTACATTCGCGCCAGTGTCGACCTCGAACTTCATGGGCAAGCCGTTGACTGTTGCACCTAATTGTTACGCTTTTTGCAAGCGTATAAGCACACTGCGGCAAAGTGCACGGCCCTTTTTGCCACAAGCACTGCATATTTTGCCGTTCGCTGGCCACACAATGTGTGATGGTGGGTGCCTCGTTGAGCCACACCACTTGCACGGCGACGCAGTCTGCTCGCGCTGGGTTTTCTGAGCCTACTGATTTGACTTTCCTTTGCTCTTGGAGTTGCGAGCAGGGGTTGTGACGGCGGCTTCTCCGCGTTAAGTTGCAGCTTCTCGCTTAACTGCGTGTCTATGAGACCGACCACGAGCCTATCACGGATCAGTCAGTTCCTCTGATCGCTGTACTCGCAGGTTTCGGCTCGTCTGAATAGTTTAGTGACCAGAGACTGACTGGCGATTCTGAATTCATGTTGCCTTGCCAGGCTATTGAGCACTATCTTTGTCTTCTGCATATTATTCTTCAACCCAACTCTTACACTTTCTCGCTTATGGTCCTGAATCATATGTTGTAATTCGTCCCGTTGATCCTTCGCCGTTGATCCTTACTCCTAAGCCTTCCCAGTCTAAGAGCTTCAATACTTCTTCTAAGCATGCATTGAATAGCATTGGAGAGATTGTCTCCTTGCCTGACCCCTTTCTTGATAGAAAACTTTCTACTTTTCTTGTGGAGAACCAAGGTAGCTGTGGAATCCCTGTAGATGTTTGCCAAAATACTCACGGATGCCTGCTGTACTCCTTGATTATTCAATGCATCTATGACTGCTGGTATCTCTACTGATTCAAATGCATTTTCATAATCTATGAAAGCCATAAAGAGAGGTTGATTGTACTCCGAAGATTTCTCGATTACCTGATTGATGACATGGATATGATCCATCGTAGAATATCCTTGCCTGTCCGTTCTCATGGTTGACTGAAGTCAAGTGTTTTCCTAATTCTATTAGAAATTATCTTGGTGAATATTTTATACTGTAGTGAAGAAAATGAAGAAGAAGCGCTCTTGCATCTATCGCTGTGCAGGCGGTCAGCGTTTGTCGACTACTTCGAATGTGTGAGACGTCCTTGTCGTCTAATAAATCCTCATACTACAATTCGATACTGAAAGCAAGCTAATGGATCTATAATTCTTCAAATCTTTAACGTCTGCCTTCATATGGATTAGTATAATGTTGGCGTTCTTCCAACTTTCTGGTACACTTGAAGTCGTGAGAGATTGCGTATAAAGGGCCGGAAACTTTTCAAGCATGATATCTCCTCCATCTTTGAATAAATCGACTGTTATTCCAGCTTCTCCAGCAGCTTTCCCCAGGTCATGTCTTCCAAGGCCCTTCTAACTTCATCGCTAGTTACATAAGGAGCCTCTGTATCCTGTCCATCACTACTTGGAATGATAGCAGCTTGGGTGTCTGGGTACTGTCCAGGTCAGTGTAGAATTGTTCCGCTGCTTTTGCTATGTCATCGAAATTGCTGATGGTTTTACCCTGATTATCTTTCAGTGCATACATCTTGCCTTGTCATATGCCAAGTTTTATACTCACTGATTTCATGCTGCGTGCACATTTTACTGCTGCGTCAATTTTTTCCATATTATATTTTCGAATATCCCTTAAGTTCTTCTTGTTGATCAGTTTTGATGGTTCAATGAATTCCTTCTCATCTCTCGAGTTTGGCTCTGTCATATTTTGTCGATTCTTTATTAAGTCATTTGTTGCTTGCGATAGCTTGCCTGCTGGTTGCCTTGGTGCCTTACCTCCCACTTCAATTGCTGCTTCTGCGATCAGCCTAGTTGCGGTTTCATTCATTACCTCTATGTTGTCTTCATCTTCCTGTTCTAAAGCTGCATATTTGTTTGCGAGCATCAGCCTGAATTGGTCTGCTTTTACCCTTACTGCGTCTAGGTTGGCCTGTTTCTTCTTGAGTAATTTTATTCTTTCTCTCATAAAATTGAGAGAAATCCTAGACCTCACTTACCTACGATCACTGCACTTTACCCTACCCAGCACTTCTACCTCCACTATGCAAGGCGACCTCACTAACCTATGGTCACTGCACTTTTCCATATCTAACACTTTTACATCCTGCACTATGCTGGGATCGGCAGCGGGAATCAAATCGATTTCGTTCCTTGTTTCTCGATTAGGGCTTTCCCAGTACCATTTCCTGTTGCTGCGCTTCCTGAAGAACGTATTCATCATTCGGAGCTGATTCCCTTTGCCCAATTCTACCAATATATCTGGTATCGCGTTCTTAGTATCGATGCCGTAGTTGCTAATTGCTTGCTCACCAGCTCACAGGTAGCATATGCGGGTTTATTGACTAGTTGGCTCCATCCAAAATGATCACGCACTCGTGACGCCTGCGGCAGAAGGGATGGTCCACATACTCCGCCAAGGTTTGTGAGTGCTGGCGCTGGCTAACACTCCCAAAACAATTTGTAGTAGTAAAACATAAATACCCTAGAAAGTAAAAGGGAAAACGTAGCCACGGTAGCTCAAAGGTAAGAGCGTCGAACGCGTAATGCGAAGACGTGGGATCATTCGCAACCTGCGCCAAGTTGTTTTTTCATCCGCTTTATATTCCATTAATTCGTCATTTCTTTAATTCAATCAGTAAGTAGAACTGATTTCCCATATGTTCTTTATGGTGTCTGTGTTTGTTTGCTGATAATCTTCTCATGCCTCTTCAGCAAACGTGCTCTATGAGCTCGGTCTAGCTTCACTTTGTTCACCTATTCTGTAGTCTCTTTTATTGAAATAATTAAGCAGATGAGAAGTTGAAACGCTGAAAGCCCCTATCCAAAGCTTTCTGCATCAATTATATATAGTTGCGTTCCCATACATTTTGCGCACGCTACAGTGGCAGCATGCACCGCTGCCATGCTCCCTCAGTGTGTAAGCATTATCCTAATGTATTTACTCGGTGAGGAAGTGTATGATAGCTGCGGGAGTCATAGCAAAATGAATAACCATTGAACCATCGTACCTACAACTACGATCCCACATGTTCAAAACTTGAGCATTTTCTTGAGATCGAATAGAAACTATGAAGTACGTCTCATTGTAATAATTGTCTTGGCCATAAGTATATATTCTGATTTAGTAGAAATTGTTAAAATTTGTTGTTCGCGCCAACACGAAACAAGTACCATTTCATTAGAACTGTCTCCCTTCTTCGTCTTCTTCCTCTTCTTCTTCTTCTTCTTATAATTATTATTATTATTATTATTAGTATTAACTTTATATGTGTCACTGTATCCAGCGAACTGCACTTTCCCATGAACCAAGACTGACGGTGAAAAGTGGCTCACCACTTTTGCAGTGCACAATGACCTTGAGGATACTTGAGTACAAGCCTGGGCTGGCACAGAGCACGCAGTTCTACCTCCACTGAATCGATGACTCTCGGTAACGTTGGGTCACAGGAGGTAGTGACCGCCTTGACAAGCAGTCAGCTCTGGAGTCTTCGGGTTTTGCATGATAAGAATACTTCCATTATTGGGCATAATAGTCGAGGGTAACACTTGAGATCAGCACGCAAAATATTTATAGATAAATGGAAATGGCACAAAGCTCGAACGCCAGTTCTCAAGTAAGGGAACGCCAGCTGTCAGAGTGATGACGCCAGCGTAAATAAAAATGATGAAAAGGCCACCCAAGCTGGCCTGGCGACTTCAGAAAGGCCGTTCGGAAGAAAGGACGAACAACAAATAAGAAGTAGGAAATGAGTATTGCTCACCCCAAACGAGCAATGCTGCAACCGTAAGAACGCTGGCAGATTGAAGAGCCTTTCTTCTTCTGCGAGCACGGAAAACCCAATGCGACCGGGCGCGTGGTCGTCGCACAATGATGATGGCTCAGAATTTCCTGTAAAAATGGCATACACCCACTGCGGGGGCTAAGCCAAAATTCATATTATGTATTACAAGGAAGCAAAGAAATACAAAATTAAAAATGACATAAATGTAATAAAAGTTTGTATTCACACAGTCAGCGTTGAAGACGTAAAAGAAGAAACAAAAATAAATATAAAAAGTTAAAAGGCGATTCAGCGTCCACTCGAAGACGGTGAAAGACAACATCTTCCTGGGCAAACTGGGAGAAAGAATAGGCTGTATGTACCGTATAGTGTATTGCGAGGCCCTCGCTGGAGTGACAGCGTGTGATCGACACCCGCTAGAGTTTGAATTAACTTCCAACATTTTTGTAATTAGTGATAGTCATCATAATCATGATGATCGCTATTATTACCATCATAATTAAAATCAGCGTCAGCATAAGTATCATCAGCGTGGCTCTCAGAATAATCTGTAACTGATCACTGTCACTCGTCACCTTCAGTTTCGTCACAGCTTTAAAGTAAACTAGCCTCAGAATTGACGCAAGGGAAAGCTAGCACCTAATTTTCCAAGCACATATACCCGTTAAGCAAAAGAATGCTGTCCTGGAATTAGGGGGTATTCTGTAAGTGTCTACCCAGTGGACATGTCCATTTCCCCTGCGGCTTAATTTTGATTGGCTAAGCTGGTGTACGCGTGCGAAGGAGACAGGCGCCCCCAGACAATAATAAGGTCAGCAGCAGACGAAAAAGACATGTCCACTTGGTAGACCCCAGGTACCATGGCTTGCTGAATTGAGGATGCCACACGCAAGGATAATGACCAGAGAATTTCGTATGTTCTCAATAAATTTCAATGATTGTCGTCCTGGGTTCGACACCGAGCCGATTGAGCCAAGCGTTGACGACCATCTACTTCGCGTCGACGTTTTTGCCTCCAAACGCTATCCGCGTCTTCTCAGACCCTCAAATCCTCCGCGTGCAAGCAGAAAATTCGCCGTCCATAGTGGGGCAGCACGACGACACCGATACCGGTGAAGGCGCTGTGAGCCTCCGTATAACTACTAACGCAATAATAGTTTGATAACCGTGTCATGACTTAACAACCACACAAGTGAGCCTACCTTGAAAGACTATGCGCGCCATGAGGTCTGGCCAACAGCGATGGTTGTATCTGGACCTACATTGTGATTACCCTTTTGACATCCTAAACAACGCTGCAAAGAGTACCGCCAATGGCTTGGCTTTGTTGGAGTAACCGTCAGCATATAATTATTGATTCATAGGGGACGTTTACACCACCGATGCTCGACGCCAACCCTCCAGTGCTGATCAAATAGTTGTTGGTCGTATTTCCCAAAAATGTCATGGGGAAACAATAGTATATGAAACAACAGTTATATTGATCTTATACAGCGACGCTCTCAGAATAACATACAATTCATCAGCGTCACTCATTATCATCACATTTGTTATATTTTTAAACTAAACTATTCTCGGAATCGGCCCTTGAAAGAAGCTAGAAACGAAATTTCGAAGCAGCCATACGCAATGTGGAAGGGTGCCTGTAACTCGCCAAGGAAGACATTGCCTTCAAATCTAAGATAGATATATAGATAGACAAACTTTATTAGAAAAAAAAATGTGGTTGATCCCTCTTATATAGGAATCGGTATAGAACACGAAAGTGAAACGTGTCTTCACAGAAGTAGTGTAATGTTTATTGCACATTGATATATAATGTCTATTGGTGTTTTGTGGCTAAAGCGCCCTTAGGCGTTGATGCACCCACGCTGACGCCTGGTGGCACGTCTCCTCCATCACGACTACCAACGTCGATGACCATGAGCAACCGTCGTGCATATGGAAGCTGCACTACGCTGCACACGCTAGCACAACGCGAAAGACGAAGCACGTAACTGACACACTAATACAACGCGCAAGACAAAGCACGTAACTGAATCGTCACCGAGTCAAATCAGCGCGTACAGCGCGTCGTAATTGCAGCCTCCGCGATCAACTTCAGTGCTGAGACCACCGAAGCGTTCACTGTCGGTGCGCGTTAGTGTCATAATGCAGTACTTCTCTTTTCTGCTCGTAGGCGGCGGCACCGCCCCGAGCAAGAGCGCGGGTACACGGAGGAGTGTTAGATATATAAGGCGCGTCTGTGTAGCTCTCTGCAAATGCGTTTGTGGCGCAATGGGTTAAACGCTCGGCGATCTATCGTCGCGGACCGAGAGGTCGTGGGTTCGATTTCCAAATTTTCCATGTTTGTGGAACTTTTTCTTCTGGTTTCTTTCTTTGTATTATGTTCGTGTACATTGTAAGCTGACGTATTTCCGTGACAGAAATACGTCAGTGAAGTCTTGGTGGACCCCGGCATAAAACACTTTCGTGTTAAAATAATCAGAGTTTTGTGTTGCCCCGAAAGGCAATCGCTAATGGTTGGGTCCCCTAGTCCAGGGCTCCGCTAGCACTTACCCTCTTCTCAGATCTCTGGAGCAGCTTGAGCCAGGTCATCGAGGGCCGAGCTGGACAGCAGTGACTCCCATTGCTCCCTCGTGGTGTTCTTGTCGTGGTGTTCTGTGTCGTGTAGCGTGCACTCCCACGTAATGTGGTATAGTGTTGGTGTGGCCTCGCACCACGGGAATTCGTCCCTTTATGCTGTGGGGTGTACGTGATGTGATATGTGTAGGTTCGTGTAAGTGCCTGTCTGGAGCCTACGCCAGGCTCCAATGTGTGAGTGTCGTCAAAGAATTCTCGTAGATTTTGAAGTGGATTTTAACGATTCGTTTAATTAGAATTTCAAATCTATAAGTTTAAGGAAGCTAATAATTATTTGACAGATGTAAGCCAATGTGAGCAACTGATACTTCAAAGACGGTGAAGCTGTACAAGCGAGTTCTCACATAATATAGAGGTAATCATCACCAGCAGCAGCATCATCAATTTGAACAGCTATAGACTATTTACTACGTGGCATGTGACATCGGGGAAACCCGGAGGACTCTTTGCGGTTGCTGCTTCTGTTTGCCGAAAGACTGAGCTCAAATGCACTGAACGCTCCTCTGTCGCCTCGTTTCTTCTGTCCTTGTGTATAACTGCCTACATCACTCGAATGGACTTATTTATTGTGCTGCACTATTTAAAACTTTACTCTAAATTTACCATTTTAAAACCACCAATTGACAACTTCAACAAACGTCATTTCAGCTGACGCATCCCACCACGAGTGAAAATCAGGCACGCCTCTGGGACTCCTGCTGCTGCTGCTGTCTTGCATGCCGCGTCAGGAGGTTCTTTAGAATGCGCATATATATATATATATATATATATATATATATATATATATATATATATATACATATATATATATATATACGGGGTAGGAGGGTGCTGAGACTTAAGGCAAAGCGAGCAACACGTGTGGAGCTTTCCATCACTCGCATGATCGCAATGCCTTGTGCCCTTGCCGTTGCCACATTAACCGTTGCTCTTAACAGTGTAGTTATTGGTGATCCCCCGCAAAAAGCTTTGCAATAACTGCAGCGCTTCCCTTTCCATGATGACAGAGGGAGGTACATAGAGTGGTAAAGAGGGGGTAGGGACAGGTGGCAGAGAATGGGTAGAACCGACGTAGTCACGAAACGAGTGAATGGCAGCCTCGCCCCATTTCGCTCGCAGCTCACATACGCAGGGTACGGGCGAAATATGTAAAACGCGACGTAAGAAGACGAAGAAACGCTACTACTTGACACCACAGCATTTGCGGACAAACTGGGTTGCAGAATACGGACAGCCGCATTCTGTAACCGTTCGCTTTAGAACCAGTTTGCGAGGGAGACCAATCAACGACAGGCATTCTGGCGGGAAGCGCTTTTCAGCTCCTAAATAGAATGCTTCGCTGAGGCTGATCTTTTTAGAGTTAATGATCGCTATAAGAATTCAGTCCACACTTCCCACAAGTTGCGAAATATTGCGAGGTCAAGAAAACCTTCCTTGACTGCGGCTTTCTCTTGGAGAGGAATCTCATTCGCCTTTTTTTTTACCTATAACCCTTATGGCCATTGCGACGGCTATAATGATGAGATTGACAAACGGTAGCCACTGCATATGGCATATGGAGATGAGACAATGAGAGGAGAGGAGGGGGAGGAGCATGCGCATGCGCAGTAGGAGTGTGTACGCCGCATGGCGGAGGGAGGGATGGAGTGACATAGCCCCTACCGTAAGCTGCTTCGCATCTAAAAGATCACAGCGTGCACAAACTTCCGTCACAGTGTCAACACAACTAAATCTTTGTGGTCCACGAGAGTCTTCTAGCTTCTCGCAAAGCCATCGCACTGCGTCTTTGGGGAGCCTAAAGTGCCCCCAAAGCTCTTCCTCGCCCAGGACGAAAGCGACGCGTCGTTGCCTCTCGTTGCGTCTTTGTCGTTGTCTTTCACTGGCTCTCGCCTTTAACACGACCAAGGGAGCCGCCGTCCAGTCGGCCAGCGCAAGACTAACTGGCGGCCACAGTTGCCTTAGGAATACTCGCAACCACGCTCGTGAGCGCACGCTACCCTTCAGAGAGTCATTTCTCCGCGGTTCCGCTTGTTGCAGACGACGGATTCGCTTTACAGATGATTCACAACTTGTGCGACAAAATTTGTGGTCACGCCCACCAGTAATGAACACCGCCGAGCGCCGGCCAATGGCGTTCGTGAAACTGAAGCGGTTGCACAACAAACCATTAGAGAGTATACAGCCCGCGGATGAATATTGTATCCGCGGGCTGAAAGGTATCGTATTGCAGTACGATACCTTTCTGATATTTCTGAAAAATAAACTCCATGCGCGTTTGCCAACCGGATAACTGACGCATGGCGTGGCGACGGAAACCCGCATTAAAGCCTTGAGCTTCTAGGCGACACCACGGAAGCGGTTGCACATCAAATTCAAAGTTATGTGCACGCCGTGGTGGCTTTGCGGCAGTGGCATCGCTCGAGATCGCGAGTTCGATCTCGACTGCTTTAACCGTATTTGGGAAGGGCGAAAGGCACCACGGTTCACGTACTTATATTTAGGTGCACTGTAAAGAACACCGGGTGGCCAAATAAATTCGAAGTCCGACATTGCGGCATGCCTCATAATCCGATTCTGATTTCGGCACGTAAAGAACCTTAATTCAATTACAGTTTAGCAATTCTACCGCGAAGCGATGTGCCGAGGTGCGGCAATGACAGTGCTTACCTTCTCGGAGGTTATGAACAAACGCGCACAAAGCTTCCAGCAAACACGTCTCGCTGTGTCTTCTGTGTAATACGCGGACAAACAGCAGTGGTGCACGCAAGGTAGCATTTAACAATAACTCACCAATCTCGTATTGGACAAAACGCTGAAAAAGTTGAACGTTTCCGATCAACATAATTGCTGATTATCGTCAATCAAAGCAAAACAGCACGAAAACCTTCGCTTATATCGTTTCCGACAAAGCGTGGGAACCGTGTAATTTATGGTCGTGAATTCCCTTGATTTCTTTTTTCTGTCTGAATTTACGCAGGACGTTGGCACTCAAGAATTCATTTTGTGGCCTTAAAGGGGCCCTGCTAAAGCACGTTTCCAACACTGTAAGGAAACGTTGCTGCCCAGTCGTACAGGTTATTGGGAGCATGTGAGCCAAATATTATTGCACTCCATGCAGCAGGGATTTGTATTCCCGTCTCAAAGACTAGAAGAAAATCGCTTTCTCTCGCTTCTGCAATGTCATCATGCAGCGTCATCCAAAGTAGCTGGCCAACGAACGCTATAATGATGTCACCGTAACTTTCACAGTTCCATGACGGCGCACCAGACTTGCCATTCCTGTCGTCACCTTCCATTTAACCAAGCAAATTGTGCCTCAAAAATTCGCCTTGCCCAATTTGAGCCTTTAGATGACTAACACGTGCTAGATTTGTCAGCCAACGCTTCGTTTGAGCCTATCAAGTCTCCAAAGTCTACCTCTTCTACTTATCCCAACATTCAGAAGTTGATTGCGATGGGCGTTTCACCTGCAGAAGCCGAATTCCTGTACCGTGTTTTGCATTCCCATCGGCTCCTAGAATCGCCCCTTAGGTCACACTATCAAGAGTGGTATTAATACTGGTTATGCTGCTCCTACTCGCAGTAGACAATATCGAACATCTTGATCAGTACGCCTGTTATTCCAAGCTGAGCTTAACAAGATGTTCGAAAAAAACATCATTGAGCCGTTTTCGAGCTCGTGTGCGTCACCGGTAGTATTAGTTAGTAAGAAGGACGGAACATGGCTCTTCTGTGTGGATTACCGCCGTCTTAGCAAAGTGACTAAGAAAGACGTGTACCCACTACCGTGAATCGACGACGCCCTTGCCTGTCTGCACGGTGCCAGGTCCTTCTCTTCTATTGACCGTCGATCTGAACACCGGCAGATCGCCGCCGACAATCTGGACACAGAAAAAAAGCGCATTTATAACATCTTATTTTCTTTTTCAGTTCAAAGTGATTCCTTTTGCATTATGTATTGTACTAGCCACTTTTGAGCTTATGATGGAGCTATTGCTTCAGAGTTTCAAATGGGGTACATGCATGTGCAACATTGACGATACTAATGTCTTTTCGCCAACATCTGACGCTCACCTTGAACGTCTCTCGGCCATACTTGACGCTTTTCGTAAAGCCAGGCTACAACTCTACTAAGGATGGACAGCTGGGCTAGTTTGTTGTGAATAGCATTAGGAAACATTGTTCCAGCGCACAAATAAACACGGACCAGCAGAGGAGAAGAACCACAACGCTGGCGTTTTTGTTGTCTTTCTCTGATCGTCCATGCTTATATGGGCGGTGGAAGATGTTTCATTATACAACTATACTCATCGAAATGTTTTTCGGCAGCCGCCAAATTACGGTTTCGGGCTATCTTGTAGACGCTCCTGGAATACAACCTGATCGGGTTGTCCGGGTTCAACACGCTACAACCCCGGCACGTCATGGCCTCCGGGGTGGGGCATACGTCGGCATACCCTTGCTACGCGCGTGTCAATCTGGGTATGCTTGACGCGCGCGTAGCAAGGGTATGCCGACGTATGCCCAACCCCGGAGTTCGTGACGTACCGGGGTTGTAGCGTGTCGAACGCGAACATTCAGCACCAATGTTACCCAAAATGCAAGCTGTGCGGGGGACCGCACGTGACAGTAAAGTGTGCCCGCAGCGACATCACATCCCGTACGTCGTGAGAAGGTTAGAGAAGGCGACAGCAGCTTCTGGAAATCACGCGTCAGAAACGCCACCTGGCAGCGCCGGCGGGGGCGGCCGGGACAGCCAGCCTTCGGCGCAAGAAAGTAGGGGGCGGTCCCGTTCCAGGAGCCGTTCCTGCTCTAGGGGACGCTCCCGTTATGGCACGTACACACAAGCGGCAAAACGCGCGCGGCGCTCCGCCGGCGGCAAAACGCAGCAGCGGCAGGGCGGCCACAACAACCGGCGGCGCGCCGCTGCGGCAATCACGTGACAGACTAGACTCCTCTCCCCTTTTCGAACTATCCGGGAGCTCACGCGTGCAGATGATAGTGCGAAACTAGAAACAAGCGGTCGGGCGGATCCGCATGACACCAGTTTCCCGCGCGCTCGTCACGGAAGCGGGCCGCTCTCATTGGTCTTCTTCATCCGCGGCACGCGGCAAACCGCAAAAAACTGGTCCAGGGGCGATCCATGCCGCGGCAAGAAAAACCCTTTTCGCGGCTGCTTTCGCGGCGCGCGGCTTGCCACCGGCGGCGCGCCGCGCGCGTTTTGCCGCTAGTGTGTACGTGCCATTACAGAGCGAGCTCCCGTTCCAAAACCGGATCCAGATACCGGTCCAGGTGGCCCTCCAGCTCCCGGCGCCAAGGAGGAGGAGGACGTGTCCGGTTCGAGAGCACGGTGTAAGAATAAGGAGAGGTGATGACACTCTCCCCACAACGCGCGTGAAAGCGCCGCTCGCTCGCGTCCAGATTATGTTCGGCTTGGTTGCAGCTGGTTCGGCGCCATCGTAGAGAGCGCTGCGGTATGCGGTCCCAGCCTCGGCGGCAAGGCGCGTGCTGCCGCTGCTTCGTCTTCCTGCTTGCATGTGCGGTTGCGCTGTTTTGAAGGCACGATTTTTGTTCGCGTTCGTTTCATGAGCTTGTGCTTGGGTATTGTCGCCACGGGCCCTCGACGAAGGCGGCAGCGGCCTTATGAGGGGCGTTTGAAATGGCTAGAAAGTGCTTCGTTCCGAACTGCAATTCTGGATACCTGACTTGTGCGGAGCGTGTGCCTTTATTCAAAGCGCCGTCCGACAGCGGTCGTCTAGAGCAGTGACGCCGTGCAAATCTGAGGGCAGACCGAACTCTAACGCCTACCGACCATGTCTGCACCAGCCATTTTTCAGAGGATACGATATCGATGGCATATTGTCACGACGTCGAAAGCTCGAGGGACAAACGAAACGCACTTGTCTGCAGAGGCAGTAACAAGAACGGACGGTTTTAAAATAGCGCGCGCTAGCCACTGCTTCTTCTTCTTCTTGCTGTTTTTCATAAGTGCCGATGTGTCTTATGCCATCGTTATCGCCGCGCTAGACACGTGGCAATATTACGCGGAGCGCTCTATCGATAAAAGGATTCCCACTTTATTTCCAAACTGTCCAAAGAACCTCACACGGTCAAATAAACCCAAATAAACCTCGAAAGCCGCTGCGGAAGAGAGAACCTCCTGTGGGCCGCAGTAGTTTGTGCAAATTTTGCTGCATGTAAAATATATATACTGGGTGGTTTACTATCATGCACCAAGATTGGAAGATATGTAAATGTCACGTAGCTGGACAGAACCAAGGTAATGTTGTCTGCCGTCGCTTGGAGATACTCAGATTATTTTTTCATTCAGCCTAATTACATAATTATTTTCATAACTGATAAATCAACTCATTTAATGCTATAATTGGTTAAAAAGTATGAACAAGAGAATTGTACAGCAGCGTGGTAAACTCCCAATATAACTTTCTGTTGCTCAATACGTGATACATAAAAGTGTTTTCGAGCGTGAACGAAACCCGCGAATACAGCAATATTGCCGCGCGACTGGCCACTCGAGGCACTTTGCATGTATTCGTGAGCTTCTTTCATGCTCGGAAAAACACTTCTACGTAGCGCGTATTGAGCAATACAAAGCTGTATCGGGAGTCTTTCATGTCGCTCTACAATTTTCTCAGTGACACTTTTAATCTAATTATAATAATTGAGAAGTTGATCAATAAATACGACTAATTATCTAATTAGGCGGAATGTAAAAAATAACCGAGTATCTCCAAGGGACGGCAACAACATTACTATGGTTCTGTCCAGCTACGTGACATTTGCATATTTTGAAATATTTGTGCACCCTGTAAAATACTGCTGTTTTCTGTGCAGATGTGTGCCCGATTTTCAAATTTGTTCCATCCTGGCTACTGAATTTTTTTTACAATGCGCGTGCCGTGTATATTACACGCTTGCATGTTTTTATACATTTTTCCATTGTGGGAGTGTATGAGACCGCAAGCTTCTGGGATGGTTATCACCTATTAAAATTATCAAGCTGCTTCATGCACAAGTTTTTTTCGTATTGTGCCTTTGCAAAAAAATAAATAAAAGGTCTATGGGATTATTGTGTGGTGGGTGTAAGTGTACTTGTGGACAGGCTGTAGCATGCATTGTCAAACACGCTTACATTGGCACATTCTCATATGCAATTGAAGAAAAAAGAAAGTCACCTCTTTTTTAGATCTTGCAAGAGCCACTCAGTCCTCAATGGACGAAAGCCCAATGAATAATATACAGGGTCTATGCTAAGTGGAATTGGAATAAAAAAGGCATTTGCTCAGGTTTTCATCAGTTAACTGTGGTAGTGATGCTCTAATTCAAGATAGACGCCTGCCTTCGTCCCGACTAATAAATTCCCATTTGAAAGAGTTTTTACGTAGCTGATGTGCATTCTCATCTTAAGTTCTAGCCATGAACAGCCACTTTGCTCTAGGGCATTGCATATCGGAAGCTTGCGCCGTTTCATTTCTTAATTTATATCGCGGCCACATTGAATTCGCGCAACGATATTTGAACGGTTTTCTGAGTGTGAATGGAAGCAGCGATAAGCATGAAATACATTTTCTGGTGCAGTCACTATTTTCTTCTGATCGAGGGGTAGCACGTGGGCTAACACTTTGATTTTTTTATGCTTGGATGAACGGCTAGACCGGACGAAACAAATTGCGCGCGCGAGGGTAACGTCAGTGGGCCTTGAGTGCTGCCCGATTGATCCGTGTTCAGGTCATCCACGCCCTGCACAAGGAACCTTCATGTTAGCGAAGCCTGGTACACTTATCACTTTAATGTGAAATAACGATTTTTTTCGCGCTTTGAGATTTACTCACTTCACTATGAACGAAAATTTAGCGGAGGCAGAGGAATGCTAAGCCGCCGGCGCCGCTAAGCTGGTGATGATGATGATGATGATGATGATGATGATTTATTGGCATCCCCTTTGAAACGGGGCGGCGACAAATAGTCACCTAGCCTGCTTGATTTAATCAGGTATACTATACATCTAGCATTTTTGTATACCTCTCATTATTTTTCTTTTTCAAAAAATTACCTTGTACCGCTGCCTATGATTTTAAGAGATCAGGTCCGTATCCGTCTTTTCCCTGCTTTTTTTCCACCAGTACTCTAATCGTCTCTTGCTGATCTCTACGGCTGATCTGTTCATGTTTCCTTCCACTTTAAACCCAAGCGCTTCTGGGAGTTGCACGTTACCTACGGTTCTCGCTGGGTGGATCCCGTCGCATTCCATTAGGATGTGCTGAGTGGTCTCAGGATCTTTACTGCAGCATACACATGTCTCATCTAATTCCGAATATTTGTTACCGATATGTTTTCGTCCTTAGACAACCGGCTCGAGCCTCAAATAGCAAGGCACTGCCCTTTGTGTTATCGTACAGATTTTCCCTTCTAATTTATTTCTTCTCATTCTTGTAAATCTCCATTGTCCTTTTCGTTTCCATTCTTTGCATCCAATTCACGGTCTCTATTTCTCTCACTTTCTTTCTGATGACCCCTGGTTGTCTATTTGCAGTTTCGATTATCCTGTACTTGGTTGCCAACTTCCTTGTCCTCTTCCTCCATTCTGTGTCCACGCTTTTCATGTAGAGATACTTGTGCACTTTAGCCACCCATTTATTTTCATCCATGTTCCTGAGCCTTTCTTCAAAACTAATTTTGCTTTGTGCTTCTCTGACTTCAAAAGAGGCCCAACTCATGTCACCATGCACTGCCTCATTTGTCGTATTCCGTGTGCTCCCAAAGCCAACCGGCCTACTCATCTTTGGTTAACTTCCACACCCGCCAATATATCCGATTTTAAGCATATAATGGCATTTGCGAATGTTAGCGCTGGCACCATTACTCCTTTCCAGATTCCACGCACCACCTCATACTTATTGTGGCCCCACAGTGCTCTGTGTTTCATTATTGCTGCATTCCGCTTCCCCTTTATTTTCAGATTATCTTGGTGGTTGCTTGAGTAATTCTTTCCTTCGTTTATGTGTACGCCGAGGTACTTATATTGCTTCACTATGGGTATTACTTGCTGTTGAATTGACACCACGAAGTTACTCGTGTGTTCATTAAAGATCATAATCCCTGATTTCTCTGTGCTAAACTTAAGGCCTAGGTTTGTCGCTGCGTTCCCACAGATATTCGCAAGTATCTGTAAATCTTTTTTATTGTCCGCTAGTAGCACATTGTCGTCTGCGTACATCAGTCCAGGGACCTTCTGTTGCACCATTTGTCCATTACGCATGTAGGATAAATCAAAACCTAATTCGCTGTTTTCCAGTCGTCTTTCTATGCCCTTGACGTAAAGCGTGAACAACAATGGTGACAGAGGGCATCCTTGCTTCAATCCCTTGGTGAATTCCCACCATTTCATTTCCTTTTCGGCCTTCCCATGCCACTTGTACTTGGTTGTCTCGATATACCTCCCTCAGCAGCTCCACGAAATCGTCATCTATGCGTTCGTATTGAAGAATATCCCACAACAATTCCCTGTCTACGTTGTCATAAGTTCCTTTAATATCTAGAAATGCTATCCATAAAGATCTTTCCCGAGCTACTGAAATCTCTATGCACTGAGTTAGTACAAACATGTTGTCTTCTAAGCGTCTGCCTGGCCTGAACCCATTCTGTAGTTCCCCCACTACACCGTTTTCCTCCACCCACTTCGACAGTTCTAATTTTATGGCTTGCATTGCCATTCTATATATCACCGACGTTACTGTAACTGGCCTGTACGAGCTCGTCTTATCCTTATCTCCTTTGCCTTTGTAGATGAGATTCATCTTGCTTTCACGCCATCCAACGGGAATATTCTTTGTTCTAATCACTTGCTCTATGGCATTAGTCAGCAGTGCCTTGCTTTTTGGACCGAGGTTTTTGATTAGCTGTATTGGGATTTCATCGGGTCCTGCTGCCGTGTTGCTAGGGACATTTTCTGCTGCCTTTTACCAATAAAAGCTTTCTATGCTAAATTTTGATCTCTCAGGCCTCTCTGTTGTTGCTGGATATGTTGTCTGAACTATGCTTTTTCTCGTGCCGAAGTTATGCCTGATAACGTCTGTGATGTACCGCAGCGCATCATCGCCTTCGTAGATGTTACCGTCTTCATCCCTTATAGCCGTTTGCGAGTTTCTAGTTGGAGCTCCGAGTGCTTTTATATGGTTCCAGAATCTTTTTGGGGCGCCTTTGTCTCTTTTGTGAATGTTATGCACCCAACGTTCACTTGCGCATTTAATTTTCTCTTGCACGAGCTCACTCGCAACCCTTTTCTTTTCTCGGTATGTATTCCATCTAAGGAGCACCTCTTCTTGTAATCCCAACTTTTTGGCTTCTCGATGAACCCTAGATGCCTCTTTACGCTCTTCTATAACTTGTTTAATTTCCTTGTTCCACCACTTACGTGGTTTCCTCTTTCCAATCCAACAATTGTTTTGCCGTGTCCGCCTTATTTCATGCGGCATAACCTCCACCTTATATTCCCAGACTGCTGTAGGAAAAGCCTCAATTTTCTTCTCTATGTTGTTTGCGATCTCTGTTATTTGCTCGTCATTCATTTTAAAAACTCTGAGGCTATTGGTTCATGTTCTGCGCTGGTATCTCGCCCAAACTTTAATGCTAAACGTCTATGATCGCTTCCCAGGCTATTTTTTCCATTTTCGTCTATTATCATTTGGTCCAGTTGTTCGTAGACCATTTCTGAAACTAAGGCGTAGTCGACACATGACTGCCTGTTTCCGCATTGCCACGTTACCTGTCCATGACACTTATTCTCTCTGTTAACTACTATAAGGTTCTGTTCATCAGACAAATCCAGCACGAGAGAGCCGTTGTAATCAGTATATCCGTCTAAATCGTCCATGTGCGCGTTCATATCTCCCACTAATCTCGCCTGGCCCGAGTTACTGAACTCATTATTATCGCTTCTAATGCAATCGACCAATTCCTTATTTTTTTCTCTGCTATCACTACCTGTCCATAGGTAAGCTACTCCCAGCCACGTCTTTTTACCTTGCCATGTACCACTAATCTATAAATGATCTTTACATGTCTCGTTTACCCTTCGCCACTTCAGACCTCGCCTAATTAGTACGCCTACGCCTCCGCCTTTCCTTGACACGGTCATTCTGTTGCACCCTTCCCATACAAAGTTGTCAATAACAGGCGGCTGCTCCAAATCTCGTAGATGCGTTTCGGTCAAGGCGTACACGCTAATCGCTTCATCATTCAGTTGCGTTTGAATTTCCATCCATTTTTCCTGCTTGCGACCACCCTGCATGTTAATGTAGCAAATTTTACCTTCTCTATTCTTATCCTTTCTGCGTCTTTTCCTGACTCCTGGTCGCCTAATTCTGCCCTTTACTGGTGTTTCGCTATGTTCAATACTCAATCCTGCTTCCTGATTGCCTGGGGCCCGCCTAAAAAAGCTACAGCTCGTGCCGCAAATCGACGTCCGACCGGTGTTGGTACACTTGCTGGGACCGCTGGCCCCGGCGCCCTCTATCTGCTCGTAGCAGAGCTACTCGGTGCGCCCGCGCGCGGCCGAACATAATCTGGACGCTCGCTCGCGCGCAGTGTCAACACCTAAATATTCTTCCACCGTGTTCGAGAGTCACCTTCCTGTCAAGTCGCGCTCGCGCGCAATGCATACGAAACGGCTTACGTCGGCGCTTAGCGAACCATGCGTTTCGGTGTTCCCGCGAAATATTGATCCCCCTGTGCGAAAAAAATTCTTCTAGAGAAGGAAATGCTCACAGACAGTTGACCAAAGGCTTACAACTTTCGGAAGATCCCCTTCCAGTAATAGACTTTCTGCAGAACTAGGAATATACAAGGAGTATACGAGTACAAAAAGGTTGAACAAACTAATCCGTCAGTACCTTATTGACAAGTGAATAATAAATTTTGGGATTAAGATAATTTAACTGTGAGAAATTGGTCAGTGTTTTCTGACAGCTTCTGAAAAAGCAGCGCTAACAATCCTGTTACTTCAATATAGTAGCAGTTAAAATAACAATTTGGATTGTTCATTTTTTTGCCATATTTTAGCATAAATCCCACAACAAAATATCAGAGTTGATGTACATGAAGTGAAAGCACTGTTTTGCGGAAAGAGTGCTGAAATGTTTGCCTGCAATTGCGTTGTGTGTAAGCATAAAACTTGTTCCATTTTTTTCCGGACCACAGCTCCAGCACGGACAACTCGACCTCGTCTGTGTTTGGCCAGGGGCCGGAAACTTCCTACACCTCCCATGGGATGCTCGGGCACGTGCCGATACGCGGCGGCAGCGCTGCTTCCACCACTGGCGACTGCCGGATATCCTACTGGAAATAATTCACAAACAAAACAATGCCTCCATGACGTCACTGATGAGGTCACAAGGCAGAGGGAGAGGGCGCGCAGACGGGAGGAGGAGAGTTGCCGCTGAAGCCTTCCTTTCCACTTCGCATGCAAGCGGACTGTGTTCGTGCTCTCTTGCAGGTCCGCTGGCCGTGCGGCGACATTGACGAAATCTTGGAGAAGAACCCGCTGAAGTGTGTCGTGTATTAGGAAGCGCTTTCTTCCTGCCAAATTTACCTTGCAAGCTTTCTATTCCTTTTCTAAACTACTGGGACATTGTTCGTACGCACCAGTGCCAAGCAATTATAATGCAGAATATTTATATAGCGAACCGTTGTTAATTACCAATATTCGCAGTTAATGAATTAAATTTCGTCATTTCGTAAAGTAGCCGCTTTGAAAGTCCTAACTTGTGGTTACGTTTAGGGCTACACTTCAACTTGTCCACAGATATTGTCGGGGGTAGCCTAAAGAAAATTACTTCCTGGCACCGTTAATTGTTAATTTTGTTCGTGTGTTGTGAACTGGATCAACTAATACTAGCCGATTTCTCGGCCAGCCAAAACTCAAAACAAGTAAAACTTGAACGCTTCTGTTTTTATTCACACATTCGGTACTGGAAAAAGACTGACCTCCACGCAGTGCGAAAGTGACAATCTACAGTACGAGTTTTCATTAACAGCGGAAATTAGTACATAACAAGTGAACACAAATTCCAGAAGATCCAAACAAATGTGACAATTATTAACCACCATGGCTGTATCTTTCTTTTTTTTTAACCTTAGCTGTGCATGTCAACAAAGTAAAGAGTGCACAAAATGTATAGTCCAACATACATGCACTCAAGCCCTTCATTACAAGTATTTCACCGGCATCAGATGGGCCACTGTCATGACGAATGAGTCGAGTGACACTCTTATGTCAGTCCACTCAGGCTTGCACAGAACTGGTTTACTCATGCAAAATGAATACCTGCTCGGAGAATAGAGTGAAATACTTGCGCTTACCCGTGGTCATCAGGGAGACCTGAAAAACTTCGCAGAACTGGAATTCGCGGTGTTCGAACACCACAGAGCCGCGCAACACATGTGATGCCCCGATTTAGCCATCTTCATCTAATGCTTGGTCGACCTGGTTTCCTGCGTCTTCCGTTCATCGCACGCCTGATAAAGCATCTCTGTCTTATCTTTCCCATCTTCATACTTGGGACGAGAACCGAAGCAGACGACCAAGCGCGATCCGACTTGTCATATCACTGAGCGAGTGGCAAGGGTGAGCGGAGGCAAGCTCGACGGACGCACGATGGCGAGCACATCCCACGCTTCGCCCGATTTATAATTAACAAAAAGAGAACTAAGGAAAATAACTTGGGATGTCCGGAAACCGCTAGGAGCGCGCATGTTCCTTGAAACCGAAACTAGCTTTACTTTCCGGGGGCTGGTTTGGCTATGCCAAATGTGCTGTCTTCAGCCTTTCAACCGGTCTCGCGCCAAATGCGCTGTCTTCAGCCTTTCAACCGGTCTCGCTTAATGATAATAGGTCGCAACAGATACTGGTCGCAACTGTTGCGACCAGTATATATATAATAGGTCGCAACTGTTGCGACAAACGATTTCCGGTGGTAGGATTGTCTCATGCAAAGCAAAAAAAAATTATTTTTGCTATTCAGAAATTGTAAGAAGCTTTATGGCCGCCTATAGTATGTGCAGTTCGTACTGTAGATGCGAGATACTCAGGTCTGCAATATTTTTTCGTGTATTGTATCTCTTGCTGTGCAGAAGTTACTATTAAAATTGCAAAATAAAGCATATTTCACCACCTGTTATTGTCCTGCCGAAACACAGTATCCACGCGCTATAGCATGCTGGCTCACGTATCATAACGGAACAGGGTAAACTTTTAGCAACCACAGATGCGCTGCAGGCGTTTATTCAATACATGAACCACGCATGCAAAAGAAAATGGCCGTTACAAAAGGAAAGAGGCTGCCAATTACAAGCTGTTAGAAAAATGCAGACTGTAGTAGCAAACGGAACTCGTTCTAGATTCGTCTTGCGTTTGTCATGAAAATTGCATCCTCGTCGAGCGCATTGCAGACAAGTGGTTTGGCCGTCTCTCGCTCGCACAACAGCTAAACCGTTGCCATAACAGCAGGCTTATATTTTTCAGTTTGTTTTTCTCGCAAGCAATGCCTACCAAGCACGAGGGGAGAAACTGGCGCTCGTGGCGCAATTCCCGTTTACCTGGGGGGTATAACCCCCGGGTGAACTGCCATAGCTGACAAGCTGACATGGCCGTGGTAGCGTTTCCTCGTCTTCTCGCGTCGCCTTTTTCATATTTCGCCCTCCCCCTATGTACGTGAGCTGCGAGCTTAGTGGAGGAAGGCTGTCATTAGACAGTTTTAGTTGATCGTCCGGAACACCCGTGCGTATACGCAGGAAACCTACGGAGGCCACAGTGCGCATGCGCAGTACGCAGCAGCGCGCAGGGTGTCTTGCGTGTGCCCGCACCGTTTCAAAAGCTGCGTAGCGTCCGCTGCGAGCTTTGCGGCACGCTCTCGCGGATTCTCAAGGGTACACGAGAGTGCAGTTTTCGATATGGCTCCGGCCTTGAATGCATTGCAATTCTCAAAACGCGTGACTCACCTGGATTTTTGCGGCATATAGGCAATTGTCGCTTCACTTGCTTCCGGTTGGGCTACGTGGCGGCTGATATTAGCTACACAGTTTCAGAAGCTGGCGTATGGCGGCGATGAGCAACACGCTGCCATGCAAGTCTGCAATCCACTTCTCAACTATTTCGTCCGGCTATTACCGTTTCGTGTGCGCGCTTGGCTACGCACGCACGTCCTCACGCGACCCGTACGTGAATAGTTGAGGACGCCCAACTAAAACTGTCTATTCACACATTGCGGGACTGCGTTGGTTCTACTCATCTTCTTTGCTTGCTTTCCCTACCTCACCTCTGGTGTTAGAGAAAGGCAAGCGCTGCAGTTTTCGCAGTGCTTTCTTCTTTTTTGGGTGGGGGTGTCATGGATAATTACAGCCGTCAAGAGGGTACTGTGGCAACGCCAAGGGAGCTCCGGAGAACGTTGTGGTCATGTGAGCGAAAGGTCCAAGCGAGTTTCTCGGCTCGCCTTAATTCTCTGCCACACTCTTGCCATGTTTATGCAGGATGTAAACCACGTGGTAGTAGTAGTAGTAGTACTGGTAGTAGTACTAGTAGTCGACGCAAGACGCTTACCTCGAAATGGTGTGAGAACTCGCTTCTATAGCTTCGCCGTTTTTGAAGTATCAGTTCCTCAGAGGTTGGCATACATCTGTCAGTAAACTATTATTATGTTTAAATTTATAGATGTTGAATTATAAGTGAATAAAACGGTAAAATCACCATGAACATCTATGAGAATTCATTCACCACACCCGCACTTTGTTTTCTTTTAGTTTTCAAGACAATACCTTCCTTGCTGAGTTACCGCCACCTTTCCCTATCGCGTATGCGTGTTTTTAAATTGTTTTTCTAGACTCTTTCTCGCGGAGAATCAAAAAAATAGTTTAGCTTAGAAATGTAACAAAAGTGGTGATGATGACAGTTGCTGATGAATTGTATGTTATTCTGTGAGCGTCGCTGTATAAGATGAAGAGAACTTCTCTTTCATATACTGTTGATTTGCCTTGGCCAGTCTAGGAAAACACGACGAACAACTCTACAATATTTGATCAGCACTGGTGGGCTGGCGTCGAGGATCGGGGGTGTTGACGCCCGCTATGAATGAATTATTATATGCTGATGGTTATTCCATCAAAGCCAAGGCAATGCCGGTACTTCTTGTAGGGTTGTTTAGGATATCAATGTAGTAAATACAATGTAGGTCCAGGTACAAACATCGCTGTTGGCCAGAACTCATGGTGCACATGGTTTTTCAAGATAGGCTGAATTCTGTGGCTGTTGTGTCATGACACGGTCGTTAAACTAATATTGCGCTAGGCTCGAAGCACGCTCACGCCTTCACCGTTATCGGTGTCGTCGTGGTGCCCCGCTTTGAACTGTGAATGCGCTGCTTGCACGCGAAAGGTCGGAGAGTCTGCAAAGACGCTGAGTGCGTTTGGATGCAACAAACGTCGATGCGAAGTAGACGGTCATCAACGCTTGGCTCGATCGGCTTTGTGGTGAAGCTAGGGTGATGATGACTGATGTTTATTGAGCGCAAAGAGAATTCTTTGGTCGCCTTCCTTGCGAATGACCTCCTCAGTTGAGGAAGCGATGGTACCTGGCCACAACAGCCCTTTTTTTTCCTTAACGGGTATGTGTACTTCGAAACTCAGATTCTATCTTTTTTACAGCGAAGCTGTAATAGGCTAGGTTCCAGAAGATCGCGTCCGGTAACAGGAAGTAGATAGATAGACCGGAAGTAGATCAACAATTCGGCTCCATGTGCGTGTGGACTTGGCTCCACGTGCGTGGCGCTTTCCCGCCAGCTGTGCCTTCCCAAAGGTGTCAGAACGGATGATGGATGGCTCATTCTAATGCCCCTCGCCACCGCCGATGCCTCGTTCACAAGTGTCGCAATGCTCGGCGGCGGTACGTCCCACCAGTCGTAGTGCCCCTTTGTCACGCGACGCAGAGATCGCGCTATCGGTGTTATCAGCAGTTGCGCATTGGACTTGCTATGGGACGGACGCTCGTATAACCAGGTCTTCCATCCTGGCGATGCCGTGCAGTGTGTCGCGGCTATGAAAGCTATGGCTCTTAGGCTAATCTATAACGATTGGGCAGACTTGGCACAACAAAGTAGTACTTGGCCATCGCGCCGAGCGAAAACAAGACGCCGGTGTCCATGCTCTTTGACGAACAAGCCGAAGGTGCTCAATATAGTCAATAATGATAAAATATAAATTGACTATAGAAATATTCCCTATAGCAGACCCACCATAGTCCCAGCTTCGCTGGCTTCCATCTTCACAGTAGTGGAAGGGCTCTGAATTTTTTTCATGCTTGCCGCCGAGGATAGTTGACTCTAAATCTGGGACAAAACTGATGATGATGACTGATGGTGATGGATTATGAGGTATTTTGAAAGCCACGGCTAAATGATTCTGATGCTGATGATGACTATAATGATGGTGATAATAATGACGATGATGAGTATTCTCATGATAACCGATTACGAAAAGTTGGAAGTCGATTGAAATTTTAGCTGACATCAGTCAAACGTTGTCGCTCCAGCGAGATCCTCGCAATAAGCTATGCGATACATACAACGCATTGTCTCTCCCA
Source organism: Dermacentor silvarum (assembly GCF_013339745.2). Taxonomy (NCBI): domain Eukaryota; kingdom Metazoa; phylum Arthropoda; class Arachnida; order Ixodida; family Ixodidae; genus Dermacentor; species Dermacentor silvarum. Next base: position 90,082,684 of record NC_051163.1, read on the forward strand.
ATTCGCACAGGAATACGTTTTCTTTCACAGTCTTCCACTAGACGATGAATCACCGCCCAACTTTTTATATATATATTTTTTGCTTCTTTAAGGCTGACTGTGTGGATCCTGTTTTTTATTACATTTATAATATATTTTTACTTTCACATTTCTTATTCAATGTGTCATACCATTTGGTTCTTGACTTAGCCCCCGTAAAGGGTGTGTTCCATGTTCAGAGGAAATTCTGAGCCATCATTTTGGTACGATTAATGAAGCAGCACCATCATCTTGAATGAGGCGGCAGATAGCTTGGCAAATGCTTCTATTAAATACCCTGTGTTTTCCCTTCTTCCAACGAAAGGTTTCATAATGTCTGTGAGGTTTAAAACATACACCCTTATGGCATCAAAATGAAATCTAGCATCATCCACCGAACTGTACCAACTACAAATACATCGGAGCAGGAAAGTTTAAAAAATTAAATAATGGTGTTTTACGTGCAAAAACCAGTTCTGATTATGAGGCACGCCGTAGTGGGGGACTCCGGAAATTTGGGCAACCTGGGGTTCTTTAACATGCACCTAAATCTAAGTACACGGGTGCTTTCGCATTTCACCCACATCGAAATGCGGCCGCCGTGGCAGGGATTCGATCCCGCGACCTCGTGCAGAGCAGCCTAACACCATAGCGCTATCACTGAGCAACCACGGCGGTTGGAGCAGGAAAGTTTGGAAAACCAGACAGAAAGAAGTGACAATAACGAGACTGCGATGTCGAGTCCTACGCCTAAATTTCTACATGTACCGATCTGGTCCGGCGATTTCCCCTTTGTGCCATTTCTGTAAGACATTAGAAACGACCGAGAATTACTTACTGGACTGCCGGCGTTTCTCCTCCACAAGAAAAAGGACATTGCAAATTGCAATGCGACAGCTCGGCCTGCCATTGAACACTCCAGAACTGGTGTCTTTCGGAGCTTCTGTGCTTGGACACTCACACAGAATGTATGCATTGTCATAGAGAGATTCATTGTTGAATCAAACCGGTTTCATTGTTAATGAAACGCGGCCCATTCCCGCGCTCAAGAAACGACAACCATTGGATTATAGTCTGTGTCGACCATCTGACGCGCTATGCTGAAACCGCAGCGATGCCAACGGCCACGGCTCTTGATGTTTCGAGCTTCCTCCTATCCTCCGTTATACTCCGTCATGGACCCCCTCGTGTTATTGTGAGTGATCGCGGTCGCCAGTTCGTGGCCGACGTAGTCGAAGAGCTGTTGCGTCTCTGTGCTTGCCAGTTTCGCCACGCGACCCCGTATCACCCACAGACAAATGGTCTCGTCGAGCGCACTAACAGAACTTTGACCAACATGCTTTCGATGTACGTGGATTCCAGGCACAAAAATTGGGATGACATCTTGCCTTTTATCACATACGCCTACAACACCGCAAAGCATGAAACTACAGGCTACAGCCCTTTCTATCTTCTTTATGTTAGACCACCCCGCAACTTCCTTGACACCATTCTACCTTTTACTCCTCATGGGGACTCTTCTATTGCCCAGACTCTCTGCCGCGCTGAGGAAGCACGCCGCATAGCTCAACTCCGTACGTTGGCATCCCAGGACCACTCCAAGATCCGCTACGATTCAAGACATAAGAATGTGTCATACGACAAAGGAGACATTGTATGGCTTTGGACACCACTTCGCAAGCGCGGACTGTGCCAGAAGTTTCTGGCTCGTTACACCGGGCCTTTCGTCATCACCGATCGCCTAAGTGATGTAACCTACTCGATTGCTCGGCTCGTGTCCAATGGCTACCGGTCTAAGAAGACGCAGCTTGTTCATGTCGCTCGCCTGAAACTCTGTCATCCACGTGACTCCGAGTGGACGTAACAGTTACTCGCCCAGCGGGCTTCGTCTGTGAAGGGAGGAGTGTTACGCAAAAGCTACGGCAAGGACGGAGGAAGAGGAAAACGAGGTGCGCTTGTCTTGGTAGCGGCTCGGTGTCGGCGCGGCCCCTTATCATCAATTCATCTGTAAAATAAACGCACCCCATCGTAACAATATTATTCCATTGCTCTTTACGTTACTGCGTCATGTAAACGTCATGTATACTTTTTATATATTTATTGAATGACTGTCCACTGAATTTTCTTAGACTTTACTCGTTTTAATTTATTCACCAGAATCATATATCTGCTAAATTTATTCACTTAGCACATATAGAAAATCTACCCGACTCTTGGTCAATTCCTGTGAGTGGGTATGGGCTAAAAACGTTAAGCTCATCATCAACATCAACATCAACCACGTGCCCGGTCGCATCGGGTTTTCCGCGCTCGCACAAAAAGAAAGGATCTTAAATCTGCCAGCGTTCCTTTCACAGCAGCGTTTCTCGGTTGGGCTGAGTACTATTCAACTTTCGGCTTTTTGTTTGTTGCTCGTCCTTTCTTCCACAAGTCCATTCTTCCGCAGGGCCTTTCTGAGGTAGCCAGGCTAGGTTGTGTTACCTTTTCTTCATTTCTTCACGCCGTTGTCATAACCCTGGATAGCTTGCGTTCTCTTACTTGGGAGCTGGTGTTCGAGCTTAGTGCTATTTCCATTGGCCTATCACTTTTTTGTGTGCTTATCTCAACTGTTTACCGTTGACTACAATGTCAATAATTGGAAGTATTATTTGCATGTAGAACCCGAAGACGCCAGAGCTTTGTCTTACCAAGGGCGGCCACTACCTCCTGGACCAAACGTAAACGAGGGTCATCGATTCAACGGAGTTGGAAGTGCGTGCTCTGCGCCATCCGAGGCCTGTACTCAAGCATCCTCGACGTCCTTATCAGCTCCGAAAGCGGTGAGCCACTTTGCACCGTCAGTCTTGGTTCATGGGAAAGCACAGTTCGCCGGATTGACGCAACTCTGCCGTAAAGCGACACATATAAAGTTAATAATAATAATAATAAGAGACAGTTCCAGTGAAATGGCACTTATTTGGTGTTGCAGCGAACAACAAATTTAACAATTTCTACTAAATCAGAAAAGTTACTTTTGTCCGAGAGAATTATTACAATGAGACGTACTTACTTTCTACTTGATCTCAAGAGTACACGAGTTTTGAGCATGTGGGATCGTAGTTGTAGGTGCGATGGTTCATTGGTTATTGCTTATTAATTTTCGTACGACCCCCGAAGTTCACGTGCACTTCCTCACCGATTATGTTGGTTAGGAAAATGCTTACAGACTGAGTGAATATAGCAGCTGTTCATGCTTTCGCTGTAGCGTGCGCGAAATGTATAAGGACGCACCTATAATTGAAGCAGAAGGCTTTGGATAGAGGCTTTCTGCATGCATTTCAACTCATACATTTAATTATAACAAAAAAAGAGAGACTGCAGAATTAGCAATCAAAATGAAGGCTAACCGAGCTTATGGAACACGTGTTCTGAAGAGCTATGAGTAGAATGAGCGACACTTGACAAAATATTCTTTTTCAAGCGAAGCGTGTATTGTGCCTCACAAAGTGTAGGGGGGGAGGGGGTATCGCGCTAAAAAACCCGGATGCTCCCAGAGTAGAGCAGGTGCGGGGAAAGCGACCCGGCGCGCATCACGTGACGCTGGCGACCAAAGAGGGTGGTTTGATGTGTCGCGGGAAGGGAAAGGGAAGGAAGTGGGGTTGGCGCGGACTCCGCATGGCTTCCCTCTCCTCAGATCAGTCTCGGAGCCCGGAAGGGAAGGTCGTGCGTGGCGCTTTCCACCGAGGAGCAGGCTGCGTTTGAGCAACGGCGCCGCGAGCTATTTCGGGAATGGGCTCGTCATCGTGTGCCGATTCTAGGGTGAGGGCTCCCGAAGCCCAGGCGAAACGTCAGCGAAGAGCCGTGGACCCCGAGTTGCGGGAGCGCGATGTTTAGGCCAAACGTCATCGAAGAGCCACCGACCCTGAGTTTAGGGCAAACGAAGCAGTATGTCAGCAACAGCGTCGTCTTGCCCTCCAGGAACCCGACAACGGTGGTGCACGCCTCGTAACTACGGGAAAGTAGTAGGTCAGGTAGATACACGGCAAGCTTCGCTTACTCTCATTTTCTCGACAGGGGAAGAGCTGGTGACTTTTTATTAATATAGCGGGGACTCTTCTTACCAACCGCGTGATTATATAAAAAAACTATACTATCGGTATTGTACTGTAGGTGAATGTCAGAGACAGAAATTTACGCAGCGTAAGAAGAAGATAAACTTTGAATTGATGCAGTAGTTGAAGGTTTAAAGAGTCCCTGAAACGGCCCGTGCCATACGTTTAGACACGAAGCGTATCTCTCAAGGAATGCTTTCTCACAGCAAATTCGTGTCATCGCGCTGTATTAAACCAAGTACGAGTGGTTGAAGATCACCCTCCCTTCAAGCTGCGACCTTCTCAGCTATTACGCCATGTGGCTGTCGCTATGCTCCATCTCCTTCAAGCGGTGACGCAAGTGCTGATTGTTTCAGGTTGACTTGAAACTAGTGTGTTCCCGCGTATCTTCCTTGCGAAGTTCTGTCGTCAAGCCTGAGCTGCATTGGGCAAAATTCAAAGATTGCGCGTGGCGGATTCAAATGCCATGGCACTACGCAGAACGTTTGCTCGTATTTTTCTAATGATACAATGAGGCGGATGCCGCCACGGACGCTCGCCGCATTGTTGTGAGTGTATATGCATGGTGCCAACAAGAAAGCAGCTGTTTCACGTACAATTTATATAAGTTTGATAATCGCTTGATAACTGAAAATAACTAAAACCGCCGCCTACTATTGCTTCTACGAGTATATTACGCCGGTAAGATTCCTTTCTAGCCGGAAGCAGAAGAAAAAAAGCGCTAATTTGTGAATGTGGTAAAACTGGGAATTATGATGTTTTCGCTACTCTAGGAATTAAAAAAAAACAATACCGGAGGCAGAAAAAGCACCTCCATCGAGAATCGACCCCATGCCTTCTGCATGGAAGAAGGAGACGGTGCTAATCCACGAAAGTCTAAATCAAGAGCGTAGCTTTTTGACAGATGTTCTCAATTCTAAATCAGGCTAAACACAATTATTTTTATTTTTACTAAACTCTGCGGTCTTACGTGCAATTACCACGATTTAATTTGCGAGCCACGCCGTAGTGAATGACTCTGGATTAATTCAGACCACCTGGGGTTCCCTAACGTGCACCCAGTGAATGGTGCACGGGCGTTGTGGCATTTCGCCCCCAACGAAATGCGCCCACCGCGGCCGGTAGTCGATCTGGCGCCCTCGGGCACGGTGTTAGAAGTATATTAGGTGTACGAACGGCGCCTCCGGGAAGGGAGAACTTCGGTCCGCGTTTTGTGCAGAGGGCCCGAGATGGCGCCACAGTACCCGTGGCCGAGGCGAGGTATCATGCATGGTCACTACGGGGCCGCGAACGCCGCTCGAAATAAATAAAAAAAGTCAGCCTTCACGCTATAACGAGCGCAAAAGCATCAAAATGGAGAACAAATACGACATTTTGACGATACCGTCGTAGATATCTGTTGAATATGTTCAGTTACCCACCTAGAAGGTTCGCGATAGGAGGATGCCTTGGCATTCGGATATGTGAAATTGTGCATCTCCACCAGATGTCACGTGGTAGTGACGCTGAAGTAAACAGTCGTAAAACTGTGTATGACGAAACTGATTCTTTATTGGGCGAACCTGTGCCGATAAAAGCAAGCTACAGTCGAAGCACAACGAAAGAGGCGAACACAGTCGGCCATCGTCGAAAATCTGATCAGCGGCGAAACGCGTCGGCTTTTATACATGAGTCATCGAAGGTTCCAGTTTAATCCCTGGTACCCGCGTGTCTTCCAGAAAGTTCTAGACAATTCGCGTCGCTCGTACAATCAGATTGCATGAGCGTCGGTGAGAAGAGACAACGGATACAAGCATCGATAACGTTTCAGAAACTTCCGATACATGCAGGCGCGTCCTGCGCTTACCGATAACGTTTAACAGCCGGTGAAAAGCGGTCACCGGTGAAAGGATAAACATGTATACGAGTGAATATTAACATATAACAGTGACGTCACGTTGATATATGACAGAAGTTAGTTCTGTTTGTTGAAGTAATGCTTACCTAGTTAGACAAATATAAACCCAAAACATTGTCATTGTTACAAGCGTAGCTCTCGCACGGGGAGAAAATTTTCGAGTCTGACACGGCTGCGTTTGGTGGCAGGAGGGTGCGAACGGTCCGCAGGCGCCTTTCTTTTTTTCTGTCTTTGTCAAATGAGCAGGGCAGTCGGGAAACTTCGTCGGCACGGCGTCTTTTGCCAGAGCCGCCTTTCGCGGTGCACTCACAAGAACGAGTCCTTTGTAAACTGCTTCCCACATCGTCACGTACCTCGGCTCGAAGTGCGTCTCGCACACGTAGTCAGTCGACTGCAGCACGCGCGGAATCGTATGGCGCCATATCTTCAGGCGGTCGGTTTCTCGGGGTGCAGCGAAAAGCGACACTTTTTCAGTGCAGGTCTCGTAGCCAGATTTGCACCGTGGCAAAAAAAAAAAACTGTTCTTGCCCATTTCACGGCTTGCTCACACGAAGAGCACAGCTTGTCATCGCACACAAAGAATGAAAACAAGGGCTCAACGTGGCGACAACTGCTTCGACTCGACGGCGACCGCTCGTCCACAAATGCGCAATAGGGGCCGGCGTGCCCGGATGTCGGCCACGCAACCGCTCCTGCCATCTCGCGGCGTGATGGAGCGGAGGTACCGAAGTTCGACGCAGCGAGTGCACGGCGGCGGCGCTCCGTCGTTCCACATGTACTTCTAACACCGTGCCCTCGGGCTTAGTAGCGCAACGCCATAGCTACTGCGCCACCACGACGGTTGCGCTCAACAGTTTTTAATGTGAAGGCATTGAATACCCCATTACGCAAAAATCCGCCGGCGTCGGCGTGACCAAAAGACGGTGTATAAAATGTCCACGGCCCAAAGAGTAAAAACGCGTTAAAAATGCTCAGATCGACGTCATATTACTCAGGGAGGTTCCGGTAAACAAAGTAAATTAATGGTTTTGCAAGGGAAATTAGTACATTCGGTCTGGGTGGGAATCAAACCGGGCCTTCGGGATGCGAGACGAGCACGCTTTCCTGATGAAGCGGCGGCTCCATGGTGCTGGCTGAGGAAAAGTGGACCTGGTGCGTGCATCGTTGCACACGTCATGTCGCAGCCAGAAGGCTGACTGAAAATTTTGGGGAGCGGCGGCTGCTGCAATCGGTAGGGATGCATATTTTAAAACTTTTGAATAATTGTACACGCTTTCCGCTGGGCGTTCAGATGTGTAACGTAATGGCCAGAAGCACCTAGCCTAACGACTCAATACGTTTGTACAAAATCGAGAGAATTGTTTCCGGGTCGCTTTAACATCGATAATATCGATAAACATCGATAATACGCACACAATTGGGACAGAGGCTAATTTACAGTGGGCATTTCTTTAGCTGCACGAAATTTAAAAAAAGGATAACCTGTGGCAGATCGCAGATTTCTAGCTCTTGAAATAAATTACTCGATGAAGCTGACCTTATTTCCACGAGCAATCAAATGCGCCATGGACTAAATAAAAATACTAATTAGGTCCCTTGCTAATTACTTTACATCACTTATTGCAACCTACTAAGTGTAGCCAGTTTTCAAGGCGTACAGATTTGCAGCGAATTCTGAGGCTGGCACCGGTTTCTAGATGAGCGCCGTGAAGCTTGTGATAAACATGCATTGTTCCACGTAATTTTTTTAAAGGAAACGCTGTTGTCTGCATTGAAGGACAAAAGTAACTGGAATGCTCATGCATTTGGTCACACACTTGGAGAAGTAAGCCTGGAAACTGGAGCCATCCTGAGAATCTCCCTATACCTCCCATGGGACGCTCGTCCCATACCGATAGTAAAGTCCCTATATAGTAAAGGTACCGCCATCTACACTTTCCTCCGCCGTCTCCTCTCCTAAAGCGCTTGCTTCTTTCTTTATTTTTTGCTTGCGAAAGCAAGTCGGCGGTGGCGGCCCTAGAAAGTCCACGTTGAAACTTTCAGGCCGGGTGGGCGCTGCCGCCGCCGCCGGAGACTGCGGCTGCGCAGAGTGATTTTCAACATAGCTCCGAGGCGAAAAAAAAATATAAAGAATTCAAAGCGCGCGCTATCATCGCCCAATCGGAGATACAGGAGAGAGCGAAGCAGCGTTGATCAAAGGATGGCGGTGCTTTTCTTATATATGGACTTTAGGCGATACGCGGCGGCAGCGCTGCTTCCACCACTGGTGGCTGCCGGATATGCTACCAGAAAAAATTCACAAACAAAACAACGCATCCATGACGTCACTGGTGAGGTAAGAAGGCAGAGGGAGAGGGCGCGCAGACGGGAGGAGGAGGGTTGCCGCTGAAGCCCTCCTTTCCCACTTCGCATGCAAGCGGACTGTGTTCGTGCTCTCTTGCAGGTCCGCTGGCCGTGCGGCGACATTAGCATAATCGTGGAGCAGGACCCGCTGAAGTGTGTCGTGTATTAGGAAGCGCTTTCTTCCTGCTAAATTTATCTTGCAAGCTTTCTATTCCTTTCTAATACACTGGGACATTGTTAGTACGCACCAGTTCCAAGCAATTATAATGAAGAATATATAGCGAACCGTTGTTAATTACCAATATTCGCGGTTAATATATTCCATTTCGTCATTTCGTGAATCTAGTCGCTTTGAAAGTCCTAACTTGCGGTTACGTTTAGGGCTACACTTCAACTAGTCCACACATATAGTCGGAGGTATCCTAAAGAAAATAACTTCCTGGCACCATCAATCGTTATTTTTGTTCGTGTGTTGTGAAATGGATCAACTAAAACTAGCCGATTTCTCGGCCAGCCAAAGCTCAACACAAGTAAAAGTTGAGCGCTTTTGTTTTTATTCACACATTCGGTACTGCAAAAAGACTGACCTCCACGCAGTGCGAAAGTGACAATCTACAGTATCAATTTTCATTAACAACGGAAATTAGTACATAACAAGTGAACACAGATTCCAGAAGATCCAAACCAATGCGACAATTATTAAACACCATGGCTGTATCTTTCTTTTTTTTTAACCTTAGCTGTGCATGTCAACAAAGTAAAGAGCGGACGAAATGTATAGTCCAACAAACACGCACTCAAGCCGTTCATTACAAGTGTTTCACCGGCATGAGATGGGCCGCTGTCATGTCGAATGGATTGAGTGACACTGCTCTTATGTCAGTCCACTCAGGCTTGCACAGAACTGTTTACTCATGCAAAATGAATACCTGCTCGGAAAATAGAGTGAAATACTTGTGCTTACCCGTGGTCAATAGGGAAACCTGAAAAACTTCGCAGAACTGGAATTCCCGGTGTTCGAACACCGCAGAGCCGCGCAACACATGTGATGCCCCGATTTAGCCATCTTCATCTAATGCTTGGTCAACCGGGTTTCCTGCGTCTTCCGTTCGTCGCACGCCTGATAAAGCTTCTCTGTCTTATCTTTCCCATCTTCACTTTTGGGATGACAACCGAAGCAGACGACCAAGCGCGATCCGACTTGTGATGTCGCTGAGCGAGTGGCAAGGGTGAGCGGAGGCAAGCTCGACGGACGCACGATGGCGAGCACATCTCACGCTTCGCCCGATTTAAAATTCATAAAAAGAGAAATCAGAAAACGAAAAATGTCCGCCAACCGCTAGGAGCGCGAATGTTCCTTGAAACCGAAACTAGCTTTACTTTCCGGGGGCTAGTTGAACCTCGAGAACTCACTTGCTACCATTAGTAAATTACCATATGTGCCATAAAGCAATTAATTGAAACGTTATTTAGTAGAATTGTGATAGTTATGTAAATAATCCTTTTGATTTCTCGTAGAGGTAGTGCCCGCCTATTCAAGTAATTAGTTCAATGTTTACAATTGTTGCTATCTGCCACAGGCGATTTAAAAAATTGATGCACGGAAAAAAGAACATTAGTATCTGGTAAAACATACGTGGTGTATCTGTGTTTATTTCTATATGGAACTCGTGTTTGTTTTGTGGTTTGTTCATCAGAAGTGTGGGGGTAGTTATGTGGCGTGCACAGCTGAGCTCCGTCTTTGTACCCAAAACCTACACCAACATGTTCCGAGCCGGAACGAGAGGCAAAAGTTTTTCGCGAAGGCAAGTGGCACAAAAAAAAAAAATAAAAGCTCTTCATGGACACCTTAGAAAATCCCGCAGACAACCGCTAGCAGCAATCGAACAACTAGGTATCATCACTGTATATAATCCGGTAGTTCGGTTCCCGTTCATTGCGTAAAAATGTTTTACATAATATTGGCAATTGGGGCACGCCGTAGCGGGTGGCGACGGATTAAGTTTGACTACTAGGGGATCTTTAACATTCCCCTAATGCACGGGATACTTGCGCTTTTGCATTTCACTCACATGGAAATGCTGCTGACGCGGCCTGGATTTGGTCGATGACATGGGCATTTTCAATGAATAAATAAATAAATCAAAGCTTTGTTTCAGTTTGCAATGCAGTGTGCAGTACAAATTGGGGGTTAGAGAGAAAAAGCAGTCTACACGACCGCTTGACAAAGCTCTCGAACCCGTGTGGCACATCAGGCGGTAAAAGGAAAAAAAAAAGTGGGGAAATAATAAGGTACAATATCTGTAATCTACTGAAACCTCTTGGACGTTGTTAGCACAAGAGTTGCGTAGATCATTATACAATGATACATGGAACTTCAAATGCAAGTAAACATGTTGTGAATACTCGCATATTAAATACACAGTACAAAAAGATTCGAGGTAACATCAGACAGTGCAAAATTATAGTTATAAAAGAAAAGGCGAATGCTCTAGAATATAAGGCCAACACGAACTAAGTCACGAATGACTCTCTAATAGCACAAAATGACAAATAGCATAAATTCTCATAGAGTTCAGTGTTTAAGTATTTAGGCAATATGTACATCAACATAGCGAAACCATAGTTAGTTCGGCATCGTACTAAGATATAAGTATGTCGTTTTTTAGTTTTATATGGCGTAATATGCGGGGTAAGCTTTACGATGCTATTAAGGAAGGAATTATTTTTGGTATCGTTCTTTTTGTAAAAACAGGCAAACCTTTATTCAAACAATTTATTTAAACCAACATCTTTATATTGCAGGCGTTGGGAAAGTGCAGGGGCATCATACGAGGTATCAGCAATTATCCCGACCATTTTTTTATGATGAACAAATAAATATTGAATATTCGAAGCAGTGGTGTTACCCCAGACTAGAAAACTGTAATTTAGGTACTAGTAAAGAAAAGCGAAGTATAAAATTAGCTTACTCTTGACGGGTAAACTATGCCTGTTGCGTGAGAAAATTCCAACAGATCTAGAAAGAGTATTGCAATTCTTATTTATGTGAGCCTCCCATGTCAATTTAGTAGTAAAAATTACACCAAGAAAAGGAAATTCATTTACATAATCAATATTACTACAATTTAACACGAGAGGCGGTCGATGTGATACGTACTTGTCTTTCCGATGAAACATCATCGCCTTTGTTTTACTTTCGTTAATGTTTAGCGAATTGTAAAGGGACCATTTCGCCAATAATGAAAGAACCCGATTGGCAGTGTCAGTTATTTTTAGAATGTTATTGGACAAAAAAATAGGGATGTATTGTCTGCATACATAATGAATTTTGCCTCGTTAGTGATATTAGCAATGTCATTGACATTAATATTAAAGAGCAGAGGTCCCAATAAACTGCCTTGCGGGACGCCATTTTCGATTTGCAGGACATCAGACGAATAGTTTACAATTACTACATACTGCAAACGGGAGTTTAAGTATGAATTCTTTACATTAAGGGAGTGTCCCCATACACCTTAGTGTTCTAGTTTTGCAAAAAGAACGTCGTGGCTGAGTGTGTGGTACGCCTTGCTGAACTCTACAAATATGCCTAATGTAAGTAAATGAGATTCTAAGTTATTTATTACATGTTCTTTTTGGTAAAGTAGTGCATGTTCCGTTGATCTATTCCGAGTAAAACCATACTGACGGTCAGTCGTTACTGAGTGCCTGAGAAAAAAATCAATGGAGACGGCAGTGAATTATTTGTTCCAGTCGCTTTAAAAAATACGGAAGGATGGTTATAGGCCTACAATTACTTAAAATATTCCTATCACTTTTCTTGTAAATGGCTGCAACTCGTGCTAGCTGCATATATGCGGAAAATTGTCCTGTGATCAGTGCAGTGTTAGGTTTATGTGCTAGACATGGAACGAGAAAGGGTAACACATATTTTACCTGCCTACTTTGGACATTAAATGTTCCTAAGCTAGAACTATCGCGTAAGGTGTGAAAGGTAGAGTATACCTCATTGTCGTCTGTTGGCTCAAAAAATAGTGCGTGTGGTGTTCGGTCATCCAGAAACCAGGGAAAGTTTGGAATGTAACTGCTTCTACCAACTTCGGAAAATAATTCATTGAAGGCAGCGGCTAACTCAGCCACATAGTTTATGCTCGCCTATGGTTTAACCTGTGAGTCCCTCGGTTTGGGTATCTCTATTTAATAGTAGGTTCAAGTATCTGCATTTATATTTTGGTTTTCGTAAGAGGGCTACGTCAAACAAGTTATTGTAGTAGGCGTTCCTAGCAGAGCGAATTCCGCTGTTAATTTTGATTCGTAGAGACTGGAACTGGGCAAGAAGTTCAAGTTTTTAGTGCTCATAAATTTAGCAAATAATTTGTGTTTCTTTCTTTTAAGATGTATAAGTCGAGCTGCCATCCGTGGATTGCGTGCTTTTTTGCCAGGTGAAATATCCATGATAGGGAAGCAGTCGTTGTAGATCGCCAAGAAAAGTTGAAGAAAATATTTGTGTGCGCTTAACGTAGATTGTCAGTAAATTGGACTCGAATCTACAGATTCAATGCGACCCTTAAATGTTTCAAGTCGTCTATTGGAAATTATCTGGCACCTTGATTTCACAGATACATCATGAAAGAGCTTTTTTGAACCAGTAAAAATACAGGTAAGTGATCTATAATGTCTGTGGCTATACAACCGGACTGCGAAGCTGTTGCATGATTTGTGGTAATTAAACAGTTGAAGAAGCTGAAGCCGAAACGCGTGTCGGGCGATTAACGACGTTATTAAAATTAGCACTTTTTATTGTGACCAGCATTTTCTGTTGAGCGGGGTTAAAGGTGGCTATGTCAAAATTAAAGTCACCGCCAAAGTAGAATAAAAAAGATATCAGGAAGGAACGTTATCTCGCGTTTGAAGTAACCGAAAAAATCGCACAAGTTCGCGTGAATTACAAAGACGACAGAAAAAGAAAATCGGCCACTTTGGACAGTAAGCATTTCTATGGCGCTATTACTTAAACAGTCTTTCGATAGCAGAACGCATGTACAGCCTTCTTTTGCGAGCTATGCGACGCCACCGCCACGCTCCCAAGTGCGAATAAGATAAAATGAGTTGTGTCCCGGGATTCGTATGACGTCAGAATTACAAAGACGACAGAAAAAGAAAATCGGCCACTTTGGACAGTAAGCATTTCTATGGCGCTATTACTTAAACAGTCTTTCGATAGCAGAACGCATGTACAGCCTTCTTTTGCGAGCTATGCGACGCCACCGCCACGCTCCCAAGTGCGAATAAGATAAAATGAGTTGTGTCCCGGGATTCGTATGACGTCAGAATCGTAGCGATCCGTGTTTTTAATAGCAAAACTCTGTGAAAAGGATTGTTGAAGCTAGATAAAAGTGAAGTGAGTTGTACAGCTTTATTAAAAGCACATTGCATGTGTAAATGTACAACTATCCTTGCCTGAAAACACTTTGTAGAACTGAGTTGCAGTAAAGAGAACAGTTCCATCCGTCGCTTGAAATCAAATATGCAAGTAACTGCGTACCATGGCGTGGTCTACGTCATCTTAGAAAGGTCGGCTTCAATGTGTATATGAACAACTGCATAATCACCAGTTTTGCGAGAAAGGATAACGCCGTTCTTTGTCCAAATGTATTGCCAGCACGTAGGCTTATTTTTGGCGTTGGCAGTGCCTAGAAACCGTTTGTTCTCAGGCCTTAAATGCTCATTGACACCCATGCCTTTGTTAGCTAGCTGTGCCATCTTTGCTTTCTTGAGTGCCGTGTGCCGCTTTACACGGGACTTGAATCGCACAATTATGTTACTTTTGTCTGATGCTTTGGCTCGGACGCGGTGACAGCATGCGATGTCCGACTCCACAATCGGGCCACCAATCTCAGTACCTTCGTTACGAAGTATGTAATTCAGAACTTCACCCTCTTGTTTCACAACTCATTGAATTTCAAGGTTCAGATTTCTCGAATATTGCTCGCACTGCGTCAATCTTTAAATATCTTGAGTTTTTTTTTTCAAGAGCCATGAATCTTGCTTGCAGCTGTTCGTTTTCTTTCTGCGGCTGATTATTCTTCGAAATTTCGGCATCTAGTTTTCAATTGAGCTCTTCAATATCGTTTTGTGACATGGTTATGCTCGATTCAAAATATTTTTCTTGATTGCATATGCCTATGATCTCAGTCCTTGGGCTGCGTTCAACACTTTCTTTCGAAGTCTTAAACTCTTGGCGTAGTTCTTCCTTGAGTTTAAGGAGTTCGGCAAGGAAATCTTTAAGCTTCGAAATGCCTTTCGCCATTTCGACTAATCTACACTTAAAAACAAAACAAGAAGTCAACTTCAGCTTGGCAGCAGCGACGACTTAGTACAAAGAAAAAGGAATTATCTGTAGACTCCACCAACCTGGAAGTGTCGTCAGCTACGAGTTGAAACGCTCACAGAGTGTGCAGAAATGAACTTAAAAAAATCTTGGTGTTTTGCGTGCCAAAACCACGATGGGAATATAAATCACGCCGTAATAGGGGGACTGCGAAATAATTTGGACCACCTGGGGTTCTTTACCGTGCACGTCAATGTAAGTACACTGGTGTATACGCACCTCGCCCACATCGAAAAGCGGCCGCCGTAGTCGCGATTTGATCCCGCGACCTCGTGCTTCGCAGCTGAACATCATCACGACTAAGCAACCACGGCGAGTAAATGAACGTTAGGCGCTTGAGCTGGCCAATATCTTTTGCTCGCATGTGCGCATCGAAATCGTTTTCGCGTACGAAAACATACATCTAAGTGACCGAGCTTGAGTTTACAGTTTCCGCGCGATGTATCCCTTCTATCATTTCTAAAACCTTAGCTTTCCTCTAACACTATATTGGTTTGAAGTGCTCTTCCTTTCCGAATCAAAGATCGGCAACCTAGAAAATTTCATAACGTAGATCTCCGGGCCAATTCAGTTGAAAGATGCTCACCTTTCCAAAGCTTTGTGCCTGGCCTACCAGTCGACGGCTTTAGGTTGAGCTTCCGCAACTGGGTATTTACCGTGCAATTTTCGCTTAGTTGGAGTTCACATTAACGATAGATGAAGTTAAGCTTCACAGGGAAGCTGTAGATGCCTGAGCTGAAATACTCATTGTACGACCACAGAAACACTCCGGCGGAAATGAACCTATTGAAAACTCGCGTCTCGTCTACTTGGTATATACGAAAATTGGCATAGAAAGGTACGAATGTATCACTAACATGGCTGATAGGTCATGACATCAATAAAACCAGATGCTCGTCAGCTACGTCACGATTAACGATTATAAAATCACGTGCGGCGCATACCCGCATTTCATATGCGGGTATAAGCCAGGGACAAGAATGAAAGAAAGAGAGAGACAGAAACAAAGAAATAAAGAAACAAAAATGGGAAGAAAGGAATTACGCGAGCTCTTACCGGGTCCACAAATTTCGTCTTCGCTGGTTTAACATCTGTATGGGGTGCATGGGCAGTGAAATTATTTTGTCAATGACCAAACAATTCATTTGTGCAATCCCAACAACAGCGTCACTAAAGGATCAGTAATACGGCCACTTCATGTTCGTTTTTTAATTTGAATCTTTTTTTGCCGACCCTCCCTAGTTCGGCGTGCCGGCTCCTGCGTATATCTGCTGTCGGCACGGCCACTTTATCAGAAGGTTATATTTGCACGGAATTGAAGTACCAGCGAATAGACATAAGAATTGTTTTGTAGTCACCGGCAAAGTGCCCCAAGGAAGTGCACTTCTTTTCAGCGTAATAATAAAAAAAAACAGGCAGACGCCTCCATTTCAGATCTTGGTGTGATTGGCTCATGAACCATGTATGCGTGTATATGAAGCGTGGTTTTGAGGTATAAGTATTAGTATTCAGAAGCCGCTTGTCTGTTTATACGCTTTATATCCTAATGTGCCTAAATTTCAAACTATTTATGCTTTTCTAAATGCCCACGGCAATAAGACTCTGCGAACGCACATAATCGCGTCTAGTGGCAGCGGTAACTACTGTCAAGGCGGGCGAACTGAAACGCGCCAAGCGTCTCGGAGCGCTGGCTTGCCCGCAGGAAAGGGTGTTCTGTGCCACTTGCCCACCACTGCATTCTTGGAGTAATGGTTTCAACTTTAGCCTTGTGTGCTAAAAGTCCTCTATTCGAATTATACCATCGGACAATTTAAGTGATGCCTGCCTAAACATTTTCAACGCCGAACTGATCAGTTTTCAATGTCACAAGGTGCTTTCAAGCCATAAAGACGAAGTTTATACATATCTATGCGCAAACCATCGTTGTCAAGCTTGCAGGTCGCATAAACGCTAGCGGCTACAATTCTCTCTAGTAAATATTGTATGAAATTTATCGTTTTAATGGTTAACTACTTCGTCACTGCACCGGTCCTAGGTGGCGCCACCATACCGTTAAAAGCGTTTGGTGTTAGAGCTCAAATACATACGAAAAAGTATCTCTAACTGGGCATGAAAGCTTTACTTCAAAAATAAATATCTTCACGAAACCTGAACAGATATTCTCAATTATTAGGCGTCTGTAAAGCTCACCGACGTGTTAATGAAATAACGCATTATTTTCAAAATAAGACTTTATTCTCGGCTAATTCCTCAGAATGAATATGTAGCACTTCGAATTGGGAGGTGCCACAAGACAATTGAGTTGCCACTTTTGGTGCAGTTCAACATAAACAAAGCGCGCAATTACATGTTCATGGGTGAAGGTTAGTGAAATCGTGCCGATCACCGTTACATGTGAAACACTGATTTTAAAGGTTCGCTAAAGCTTTCAAATCTCCCTTCACATGCTTTGCTTTTCAGATAACCTAAATTGGGCTTTGGATCTGCATATTATTTTTACTGCTGTTTCTTTCGCTATCCAAATCACGAATTTTTTTAGATTAAATCAACACTGCCGATGAGATGATTGCCGACAACGCCGATGACACCAACATTGTAAGGCACTGTTGATGGTTTTCATAGTATGGATTTCATGTTGGTTTAAGGTTGTGAACTCTGAAAAGAGAATGACCGCACCTATATAATGCTTATAAGAGAAAAGTTACCACATTTAATACCAAATCAGTAAGTATCCATATTTTGTTGATTCTGTTCTGTCTTGAAGGGAGTCTTGGGAAAAGGCTTGGTGAAAAGAGCGTTAAAGTTTTCTACACACAGTAATGAAGTTGCAATTCGGAATCCATGCTCGGAGAGTGCGCGGAGATTGTCACGAAAATTCTGGTCACCAACACATCTCACCAAATTGTACAAAACAATCAAGATCGTTAACATTTCTTCGCCTCTGTTGTGTGGAACGTCACCTCCAGATTCAACAATGTCGTCATCAAATGTCTCTTAGCTCCTGCCACCATAGCTTTACAGCTTCGGCGCTGGATCTTGTTCTCGAACTTGCTGCCACTTTTTTTTTTGTAACCATAAAGGCGCTGGCCTTCCGTTTCAGCTCAATCTCCTGCTTGATATGTTCACCTGCCTCGAATGCCACTGTCGGATCCTGCCTTGAATTCCGTGTGACCGTAGAGCTTTACACGTCCCTTTCTGCCAGAACCAACACTTAACTATGCATGCATCACACTCTTCATGACACGTATTAAATGCGTAAGCATTTCTATGTTCACACACCGAGAAATTGTCCGTCCGTGCGTCCCTCGCGTAAGACGATGGCTTTCAAGAAAGAGCCCGCAGAAGAGAGCTACTTTACCTTCGTGCCACCTGGCGCTTCAACGCCAACGAAGCGGCGAAAACCCAGCGTGCGGAGTTATCTGGAATCTGTGCTCTCTGCCCGCTTCGTAGATCGCTTTCACGATACGATCCGCGCGGCTGTGCCAGAGTACATTTGATAGCAATACCAGGAATCTGGGACATCGTCGAACAGCGCCTCTAGCGGCCGCCTCTGAAAACATGCACATTTTCTATGGGAGAGCGTCGTTTTTCCCAAATAACTAATCATAGAAGCCATCTTTCAAAATATTACCGTGGAAATAGGCTCTAGAAGCTTAGCCCGACATCTCATGCAAGCGGTACCATTACTTACGACAGAAAACCCGTTCCAAGTTGCGGGCGAAGTTCGAAGTATGGGAGTCTATGGAAAAGGCCAAATTTTGGAGGCTTTTTTGGCCAGTAAAAAGCAAATTGCGATGAGCCTATTGCATCGATCGACGTATTATCGGGGATTTATCAACTTCAATGACTCAGCTTTCAGCTAGTTGCAGCAGCAGCTCTTGAAATGGCAAAAAAGTCGTTCCAAAATCGCATTTTTCATAACAAGGTCGCAGAATTGATTGTGGTACGTACATAAACCTAATTTTTGCCTCCCGCAGCACGTCGAACCGATAGCCGAGCGTTCTGCGTGACCACAGATTAGGATCCCGGATACCACAATTGTGAGTTCGCATGTTCGAAGCCAGCGGCACCGCTATTTTTTTATCCCTTTGTCGCTGCTTAGTTTGGCGGTTTCCCGCCAGATGGCATATTCCCAAATCCAGGTCATTTAGTTACGGTTCTTGTTTCATTTCTTTCTACTGTACCAACGTCTTCCTAAAAAAATTGCTGGCTGGTTTCGTGAACATGCGAACGTGCTTCCAAACTTCTTTTGCACATTAGGTGTAATGTATTTGAGACAATAAACCCAGGTTACGTGTTTTGAAAGTTAATTTCTTTCTTAAGGCAAACATTTATGAAGACATTACTAAGAAATATTTTTGGCGTCTTCAGTTATGTCATGGAAAAGGCGTGTTTGTGTGATTATTTTGCAGCTTGAAACCTACCACAAAAAAATAGTGTCCAGTGTGTGCAATTAAATGACACAGAAGTAGAAAACTTGGCTGCAGCCCCAGACGTAGTATTCTTACAAAGGAATACAGAAGCTATTTGACTGAGTATATTTGCATTATATCAAAGCAGAATTTTTCCGTACCGGATCTTCGGTGCAAATGAAGGCTGTCCGAATTATTTCACAAGCTTTTTTGCTTAGTACAAACCAATACCTCGAAACATAAACATTCTATCCTCAATATGCAGCGCACGTGTCTTATCATTTGAGCCATTCCCATATATCTTGACGAAATTCCAGAAATACCAAAGGTCTTCATATCCTTTTACCACAACGTGCGCTGAGGAGTATTGGAAATTATGCGAAAAGACACCGGGACGTGCTAATGTAGTTTGTCGTGTAAAAATAAAGAACGATTCCAATCACAGACCACACCCTTTTTGAGTTATGCCCACAAAGTGTTGCAAGAAGACATTGTTTTCGGCTAGAATCACCAAAGTTGCTATGGCATTCGGCTGTTCTGTTCTTAACTAACTCTAATACTGAATCAGATTGCAGCACCATGATATAATTACTGGTACAATTCTTCGGTAATTCTGTAAGAATATTCTCCTACCCTAAATTTAACGTGTTTGAACAATTGAAGAGAGAAAGGACCGTGAGGGTTTCCAGAAATGTTCCCCAATTAGAATCGTTTATGGCCCATATCGGTACGGTGGTATTGTCATGATCACGCCAGCGTCCACTGACACCGTTTATCACTTTACTGCCTGTAAATAAAATACAAAAGTGTCGTTCCTTGTGCGTGAGTAGCACAATCGCAGCTGATCCTTTCATATGGGCCCACTAAGCCACACCTTCCCTTTTCTGCCATGGTGCCACAAGAGATGTCAATTTCACCCTTGAATTTCTCCCTGTCAGTTTCTTAAAAAGTATAGGGACGTACACAAGACAAACATTCGAAGTTTTAAAGTAGTCCTAAAGTTTTAGTAAAATTTCATAGGCAATGTTATTATCCTTTATTTGTTTACATATTTATTACACCTGATTGGCGATAATAATGACGTACTACATAATAGTTCAGTTCTACTACTTAATAAGTCATGTCTGAGATGGCTGTCGTGAAAATTAACCAGGTGTAAGCACTGCATGACGTTGGCTGGAAGGCCATTCATTAAAAAAATTGTGTGCAGAATAAAGAAAATGCAGGTGTTCAATCGCACAGTCGCCGCCAAAAGTTTACGCGGCCGAGGTTCTGCTCAAAAGTTCATTTTCAACGCTGGTACGCCCGCAGCCAGTAAAAAAAAAATTACCCGCCAATCCACCCTGTGAAGGTGGTTGGAAAGCGAAGCTTTTTACGCCCCCCTCACGGTGACTGCGGCGCACTTGATATTTCACACACTACAACGTAACTTTAACCACGGCCTTTATTATTATTTACTTCACAACAATGTTCACTACTGCTTTATGATCGGTGTGATATACACTACTAGACTACCCCATAGTGGGGTAGTGCAGAAAATGAACCGAAGCAGTTACTAGGCTGGAAGGGTTTCGAATGACGTCAACCCTCTTTCAAGCAGCTGCATAAGCTTTGCAACAGCTGCAATCTAATCTTACGGACCGCGCCGAGCCTGTTTCCGCTGTTTGCCCGCAGCCCTTATCATCCATCATGTTGGCTCATCATTTTGAAGCTTGTTCTTGTGGTTTTTCTTGCGAAAACGAGTGCTTAGTTGTACGCTGAATGCCTGAATTCAAGTAAGCTATACTCCTATACCTGCAATTGTTAGCGGTTCGTCGGGATCGTTTTTTTGATTACAACGACGGACACGACAGAACCCTTGGCTGGTAGAGGTACAAAGCTTCGCTTTAAAATGCAAAACTTTTGTTTTGTTTACTCTAGACCAGTATACGCTATAAATCCGAATACTACGATGCGTGACTAAGGCGTAGAAATATAAATATTTTTTCACCTTCTGGGATACGAAAACTTTTGACGCTGACTATTCGTTCTGAAGGCAACGTTGCTTTTTAGCTTATTCGTGATGACAAGCGCGAACTCTTGGTGATGGAATATTGCAGCGTACAATTGTATAACTTGTGCAAGCTCAGGCGACTTCACGACGCAAACATAGCGATGAGGGGACGTCGAGACTTGCCTCACCGCCGCCTCACGGGAGTGCTCTGCCGCCCAGGTTTGGTCGTCGAGGGCGGAGCTCCGCAGAGCCTCACGCAACCTCGACGAGAGGGTCGTGGTGTGAATGTGAGTGTACTGTGCTGGGCACTCCCACAGCATATGCGGAAGCGTAGCCGGGTGAGTGCCACAGCACCGGCAGTTTGGGGTACTGTAAACTTCAGGGAATATAAGGTGAAGGCGGGCGGGTGAAGGGTACGTATTTGTTTGTAGCAGACGCAGGGTGGTAGCCTGCGCCCAACTGAATTTCGGGGTGAGGTGGGGGGAAAGATCGGCACAGCATGCGTTTTGTTTACTAACACTGATGATAAATGAATAATCAAAGTAAATGAATGTTACTGTGCGATTCTGGACAGACTCGAGTGTAACGCATACGTTCTATATCACGGTAGGTTCCATACTAATTCTATAGTACGCATTCCTATTCGAATTTTGTCCTGTCTTAAGCCTACCGAGGTTCAAGTAATCAAAATAGGTAGGCAATTGCTTCTTGGGATGAAGCCGAGGCCATGGTAGATGTGATTAGTAATGCGGTATATGTGAGTAGGCTGACTGGCATTATTACATGAAGTGCGCCAACTTACCTACGTAACGTCACGGTGTAAATTACAGAGCACTTTATTGTATATATATTGAAGTCATCGGAGAGTGTCTTTGCTAAAACGTAATAAGTTTAATAATATCAGGACTGATTAGCCTTCTGTTAAAATGTTCGGAAAAATACCATGTACGAAGTTCTATTTTGATTTAAATTGCAACGTTATCAGCGCTTCCAAAGGAAAGTGACTGTACAAGTCCATCTTTCTCGGGCGTTCATGTCACCTAGGTACCACCGCCTGACACATGACCTTTATATTTTAAAATCTTCCCCGATGACATCAGTTACGTTGCGGCCAAAAATAAATACCCTTTCTAAGGAATGAACCATAATAGCTTCCCGACAAAGCGCAGTACGTTGGCGTAAGTCGTCATTTGTGATAACGATAAGAGCGACAGCCCGTTGTTAAAAATGACTTGTCACTCCCCGGTTTTTCTTTTTTGCTCAAGGACGCAACTAACCCGTAGAAGGGTAATCCCTCCCTTCGCATGATGCTTGCGACCTTTCTGGTTCCGGGCAAGCGCGTTGTTTGTGTATATTTCAGGTGCGCTTGGCACCGAAAGTCTTAAAGCTTTAAACAGCGAAAGGCTGTCACAGTCACTTCGGTAGCTATACGGAAAGCGCGGACAATCAGTACACTTTCAGCAAACGCGCTCTCAAACAACACATAATTCTGAGAAAGGGGCTCCTACACTGTAAACACAAATTAGCCCATATGGGCGTTTTAACAGCTGACATGCCCTTTTTCCTCCCAAGCTCAAAACAGTTACTCCCACGAGATGGAGTAAAACAAGCTAGAACCTTTATTTTACCCTCGACCTCATTCAGATGAACATTAAGGGGATGTTGCGGTAGTAAAATGGGGGTTCTCAAAAATAACTGGCGTTGGGTAGATAGGGAGTGCTGAATACGCCCATATCTAACCCGAGCCAAACAGCTAAAGAACAACTCAGCCGCCAGGTGCCGCCTGCCATGACCAACATGGCTGTCACCCCGAGCGACAATTTCAGTAGAATTTCTGCACTCAGATTC